>NW_017672306.1:44683-114722 GCF_001879085.1 Nicotiana attenuata
TACATGACCCAGTCGTCTCCTAGAGTGTAGGGAAAATCAATTTATCAAAAATGAGAATACTCTGGCACCTTGAATGCGATATGGGATTCAAAATACATGAAGTTGAATTACACTCCTGACGTTAGCTGACACAAGGAATCTATGCCATAAGCCCATGAGGATGAAAATAAAGTTAAACACTTATGAGATTATCATAATTCAAACAGCTTAACCCTCCCTGACAATTGACCCTATATGAGAGAGCTAAAGATACGACAACTTGTCTTCCAAATCAATATGCTCATGATATGTGCAAAAATCTGAAGGCATCTAATCTCAACCTTTCACGTGTAAAACCACATAGCTAGGACATCTAAATGTTGGGACGAAATCATGTATTGGTTAGAGGCGTTCTAATGGTTAACATGATACTCCGGGGAGAAAGACAAATGACACTCCTATCCACCCAAGGAGGTGGAATACCAAGGGTAGCAAAACTCCCCTAACATGACAATGATATAGTCAATTATTCTAGAAGTCGAGTGAGCAGAAGGCCATGTAACCCATCCAATCCGGCCTATTTAAGACTTTTTTGAAAAGGGGACGCACTTTGGTTTGAAATCATGGCAATTTAAGCTTGAACTTTAAGGAAAATCATTACTTTTGAAACCCATGAGACAAGCCCTCGTGGTCCTAGAAAATCGTTAACAACGGCAAGAATGTACTTAAAACCATTACGAGTTGGTATAAAACAAGGCCTCAAAGTGCCCACATGGATAAGTTCGAAAGAATGAGACGTCTTAATGCATTTATTGGGGAAAAGTAACCTAGGTTATCTAGTCACATGGACAAGTAGAGTAGGTAGATGATTGTTTAGGAGAAAATCTCATAAGGAGTGCGAGCAATATCTTTTTATCCTAACAAAAGGAACATACTCCGACCCTTGACGCCATAAGGCATAAAAATTAGATTCACGAGGAGAGTTACCAGATGAAAATAGATAGTAAGGCAGCACAACTAAGAGCACCGCTTGGAATCGACAAGCTTAAACAGAGTTGAAGACATTAGAAGTCGGTAGAAAAGGGGAAATTTGCCCACTCTCAGGGCGCTTGTAGAGTACATAAAAGTGAGGTTAATTAAATCAGATCATATGGTTGTATAACTAGTCGAGACATTGAGATAATATCGCATTGAAGATTACGGGTAAACAACACATGATGCGAGACAAATGAAAAGAAAGTGAGAGAGCCTTATGGAAGTAACCTTTACATTGTCACCACTTGGAATGGTGGTAATATAAAGCGATTACGAGAAGCTACATTTTTGAAAGAAGATATCTGTATGTAGTCACGTGATGTGTAGCTCCAGAATTCAAAAATCCAATTATGTTTAGCAACTCTTCTTCATAAGGAAGCACTACAGCACACTTCTATACAACCAACTATTACCAGCCAAATTGGGAGACGCTATAAGACTTGATTGAGAGAGAAGCTTTGGCATACGAATGTGTTACTAGGTGTATTGCTCCTTGGTCAACCAAAAACCAAAAGGCAAGATTTAGACTGATAAGCAGATCGTTGGACTAGCACATGTGTAGATAATCCATTATCGAAAGGAGATCATTCAATCTCAGCAATTGCAGCATGCTATCAAACTTTGATGAACTTGAAGTGAGGTGGGAACCCAATGAGATAGTATAAATAATCATGGAATGTTTGGAGATGTTCATAATGAGTTCTCCATGGATTTTGACTTGAGAAGTACCCAGATGCTAATGAAAGACAGAAAACAGGAGAAACAGGCGTTGTGCTACAATAACCTCCAAAGGTGCGCTTGGTCTTGACGGAGAGCCTACTAAGGGTCCTTATGAGAAAGGAAGTGTTATAATGACACATAGAAGGATATGTTCTCGTGGTTATCGAACAAGTGTTGGGAAACTAGCACAATGAATTCACTATCTAAGGAACACAATTAACACATGTTGTGGAGGTAAAAAAGGGAAAATAAACATTTGTTATGAGCTGGACATGGTTCTGCTATATTAACTCCCAAACTGCAATACAATACCACGTCACGAGCAACCACCATACTATGAACAAAGCGAGCTACTTACTACGGGATGTCCCAAGTGGACACGAAAGTTATACCAAGATGGCGACACAAGTTCTTCCTATGACGGGGATGTGAGGATCTCAATTTTTTTTCCAGTGAGACTTTATGCACACGGTGACCATTTCGATTGACATGCACTCATGTGATAGGTGTTAAGGTATGCTCTTATGTTACTAGACATTGAGAAGCTTTCATGATGATACTCGCAAGAGAGTAGAGTGATTGTTCAAACCATATAAGCCATATACACAAGCGAGTAAAAGAGTGACTCGAGAAGGATCGCAACACTGGGATGCCTTGCATGGAACTTGACACCACATAGGTAAACTTTACGACAGTGCATGCATAGGCACAAGTTGACAGATCTTGTCCATTTAAATAAAATATTCTGTAAGAAATTCATCGGATATAGTCCCTTGTTGAGAATTTAGGAAAGAAAGTGGGAAGTATTAATCCTAGAGTTATAACTCCATTCAAGGACGTATTTATAGAACTTAATTCCATAAGAGGATGTAAATAAGAGAATTTGTGATAGAGTGGATTCACGAACAATACGGCTCCTTCAAGGAGTAGGTACACACAAGTCTTTGTGACTCACATCTTATTAAGACCATGTTTATGAGGACTCTTCAATATGGATGTACATATACAACAAGAGTACGTTGGTTGTGCTAAGTAATGACTTACTTGGTGACCTTAGGTTGATAGGGCAATAGCTGAATCGATGCCCCTCGACTCCACATCCCTAACGTACGTTGGTACCATGCCGATATGCTATAGGATTTGGTGGTACAGTGACATCAATAGGGACAAGGACACTCCCCTCTTAGCGATAGGTTCTACCAATCCCTCCACAGCTGAATACATTCTCCTAACAAGTCCTTAGGCAATCCCCTCGGACTCAATGGTGGGATCACTCCCCCCTTATGGCTTCAAATTTGCGGACTATGGTATCATGATTACTCATTTTGAGAGTAAGGCTTGGAGAGAAAACTAACTCCCTAACTTGAGCTCTATCGCAATGATTGGAGTATCAAAGAAGGGTGAAATTCCTAAATGTCCGAATAGCCTCCAACTTATAGATGTGGTCGACTACACACCGATAAGAAGGACTCTACTAGACACGTCTTCGAGATATCCTAGGACACTTTAAAACCTTAGGCTCTGATACCAAGTTTGTCATGCCCCAAAAACCGAGGAGCACGACCGGCGCTCAACCGAGTAAACCCGACTGAGCAAGCCTGTTAGGTTTCATTCTACCCAAACTAATTCATGAATAAATAGGATATGGACTCCATTAATCACACTTAGTAAGTATTTCTTTAAAAACTTCCATTTCATTTCCATTAGCAGCTTAAATCATAATTATCAAAATATTACAAGTTTTATAAATCTTTGCCAAACATCAATATTTCTACTTTAATTCCAATACCCGACACTACCCACAACCTGTCTACAGAGTCTCTAAACACAACTGAAGAGTAATGTAATATGGAAATGTCGGTAACAAGGCTCTGGCAATAGCTCAAATACAAAGTACATGATAAACAGATAAAACATGACCCCGAAATGACGTGGGGCTCACCAAGTCAGCTGAAAGGATGCTGCGGCACTAGCTGCGACCAACACTGTCTGCTATAGAAAGACCTACATCAATTTAAAGACGTAGCGCCCCCGGCAAAAGGGACGTTAGTGCCATCGAATAGCAATAATATGTATAACTAAACACCATCTAGTTAGAAAGAACTTTAATACAAGAATAAGGCAATCACAAGTATAACTCAAAGAGAACTTTAAACGGCCACAACATTTTCAAATAAAAGAATTATAAAATTTTCACATTGTGTTTCCATAGCTTTTATTTGGGCATCTCATACTGTTCATCATTGTTCACATTACCACCGCTAGCGGAGTTCGATCTCGACCCGATCGGCTAGGTCGCCTCATTTGAGATGTTCACTTCAATCACAAACATATTACCACCATGTGCGTAGCATGGCGTCCGATCTCGGCCCGATCGGCTAGGCCGCCTTACCAAGGCGTTTTCCTTTTCCATCAATCATCTTATTTCAATCTTTGTTTCCCATAAATCATTTCATAGGCACTTGGGGCCAGAGCTATCACGTCATATATTTGGCACTAGGCCACATCTCACATCATTCCCAATTTCAATGCTAGATTTGTAATTTTGGGAAAATAGGTGCACACAAGAGTAATTTAAATTGCAAGCATAGATAAGACCTCACATAGATGGCACAATAAATGCAGCTTCAGTCTCAATTTAAGGCCTAAGCATTTCAATAAATAATTCATATCTTTTGCCCCTTTCAAGTTATCAAGAATAGCACGTTTATCATATTGAGACACATCTTTCACGCATATAAGGCCGCAACCCCAAATTCATGTGAAATAACGATCAACACAACAATTCAACTTTGATCTTATCGTATTCACACAAACACAAATGGAGCCAAATTTCTAAAAGACGGGGTTTTAGCCATACATACCTAGTTTAAGCTTTCCTTAAGTTACTACGACGTTCCGGAAATTCTAGCAATCCCAATCTACTTGAGACATAACAAAATTGAACACAAATTAGGAAGGTATTCATGGTTTCAGCTCATTTGAGCATTTTATAAAACATTAGTTGAGCATCTTGATTTCAAATCTCTTTTACAAGATTTCCTTCATTCCCCAACCCAATCTTTACTTATTTATGTTCAACAATCTTCCTACAAACCTAATTTGTACATGCATGTAAACATAAACTATTACACCCAAGAATCATACCTCAATAACCCATCTCACAATCTCTACAACACCAACACAACCTAGGTTAGGCACCTATGGCTTCCAATCACCATCCCATGAGTTACAATACTTAATTCATACTCATATTTCCATAAGAACTCCATATATGTAAGTCTAAGGGTAAAAGATTACCTCTTGTAGACCAAATCTTGAAAGACAACTTTTGGGATGTTCTTGAGATTTTGAAGAAATCCTATGAAATCCAATCAAAACCATGTTTAAACTAGTGATTGACAAGTGAAATCACCATGAAAACACACTTAAAAACTCACCTTAGGTGTGCAATTGGATGCCTTGGCCGAATTGGGGATGGAGAGGATGCCCTAGTCTTGAAAAATGACTTAAATCCTCTCATTTCCCGTCCTTAGGTGTATTTAGAGGTCTGCTACTAGCGCGCCTGTGCTAAGGCCTCGCTCACGAGGCAGAATACTTCTCAATATGCGCTGTCGCGCTTCCGCCGCGCACCTGCGCATATGACACATGCCCACTAAAATGGCCGTAGCTTTTTGTATACACCTCCAAATGACAAACGGTTTGAAGTGTTGGAAACTACACTCGAAGACCTTTCATATGATAGGTTGTTCAACACATAAAACCTTATATATATATATATATATATATATATGCTCGTTCAAAGTGGGGACTTGTGCGAACTCATTTGGAATCTTAGCCTATTATGAAATTTTCGAATTTGACTTAGGCTTAGGCCTTTCCTTGGGCCCCAAATTACTTACCGTAGGACTCGTACACTTATTTACCAAGTCCAATTGATGCCCACCATGTTAATAGCACATAAACTATTATAATTAGCCTACGTGGCACCACGAAATCCTAAATTAATTAGCGAAATTTTCCGGGGCCTTACAGACGTCATCTTTATGACGTAAGCGACGGGAGTGACTGAAATTTCCCGTCAGGTTGCATATCGAGGCATTAAATGCCTGTCAGTTGCTATCTGCCATTATTGATTTTGAAATGTCACCTTCTTCTTATAAATGTGCTTTCCTTCTCTTTTGTCCAAACTTTACTCTTAATCTCCGCCCGAATCTTCAAAGCTTTTCGCTTCCTTCAAGCCCTTTCGTGCTGCTTAATCTCTAGGTTTTGCTATCAAGCTTCCCTTAAAACACCAAACCTCATTCCCTTCTTCCTTCTTTCAACGTGCAGAGATGGCAAAAATGTCCAAAATCGTTCCCCAAAAGGATGGTGCATCTTCATCGCGGCCGGCCGGCGATAAAATGCCGGTGGAGTCGTCCCCTGAGGAGTGCGTTCCCGAGGGGGTGTGATCTTACTTCCTACTTCAAAGTCGAGAAAACTTCGTCTGTCCCTGGCCGGTGCGAGCCGATGTCGAGATACATGTGCTCGATAACTGAGAGTGACCTTGAGCAGGTCAAGAAAGACTGTAATTGGGAGAAGAAAGAGGTGGTGATTCCGACTCCCAAGCAAGATATCACTACCCACATGAAAGGGTTTCTAAGTGTTTACACTTACCCTTTGGGCCCTATCGATCACGTCATCATCGACTTCTGCCGCCAATACCAGATAACCCTAGGTCAGATCCACCCTTCCTTTTGGCGGATTGTCATTCTGTTTTGATTTTTCACGAGCAAAAAAGAAGGGACGCCTTTCACCCTCGATCATCTCATCAAGCTGTATAGGCCCCATCTTTTTCGAGGAACGTCGGGCCACCAAGGTGTTGTTCTCGAGCACAGATGAGGACAAGGATCGAGGGTAGATGGGTCGGTTCATTCGAGTGAAGACTTTCAACTTAATTCCGACCGAGAAGATGCCATTTCCCGAGAACTGGAATACGAAGTGTAAGTTCAATCCTTCCTTTAGCTTCTATTTGTTGTTTTGTTTACTTTACTCTTCCTCATCGAGATCCTTTCCTATGATGTAGCGGTCGCTTGGATGCCTGGCGCAATTCCGAACCTCGAGAGCTGGGTTCGGACCCTAGCTTCGACCTACAAATACGTCGAGCGCTCATGGCGCGATTTAGCAAGGGGCCGATGGGAGGCAAAAAATCACGGTAAGCCTTTTCTTTACGTATCTGATGGCTTTTGTTAAAATGTTTCCCTCTTATATTCACTTGAATTCCTTTCATACAAGCCCCGGGAAAGATGCCGTCATGAGGCCCCCGTCTGGGGAGGAGGAGGTTTCTCCCCCGGTCCCGATGGCGTCGAATGAAAAGAAAAGAAAAAGGATCTCGCCCTCTGATACTCCAAAGCCCAAGAAGAGCAAGGCTCGCAGGTCAAAGAAAGACACCGCCGTCCTACCTGCTGATGTAGCTCAGCGACTAAGGGAGGAAGAAGAGGAAAATGAAGATGATGGCTTCGAGCTAGTAGCCCTAACGAAGAGGAGCTCCGAGGCCCCAAAGGTCGCTGAGCCGATGATGATCGCAGAGGTTTAGCCTCGGACCGAGGAGATCTCGGAAGATGGCACGAGCAAAGTCCCCGGGTCGTTGGAGGCTGAAGATGCCTCCCGCCAAGATGAGCAATCAACGGATCTGCCTGAAGGGGCTTATTCCGAGGCCCTTCGAAACGAAGAGAACGCCCTAAGTGACTTGCTTGGGGCAATATATATTGGCGATTCGTCGCCCCTCCCCACATTTTCTAAGGAGCAAATTCAGGAAGCCCAGGCCATGGGGACCCCAAATGTTTTCTAAATCTCGAGCAGAGTTGAGCCGATACAAGGCCGATCTTAAAAAGCTCATGGAGGAGAGAGATGCCCTCAAACTTCTCAGTGGGCAAAAAGAAGAGAAGATAAAGGACCTCCAAGCCAAATTGGTCATAGCTCAAAAAGAGCAGGCCGACCTGATTGAGTGGGTAATGAAAAAAAACTTTAAAAGCTCGATGTGTTAATTCGAGAACGACGAATATCACTTTAATCATGCAGGTTCAGCAGAAGGCCAAAGAGATCGAGCAGCTTCGTGAGGAGGCCAACATGATAAAGGCGGAGACCTTGGGGTGGAAGCAAAACATGGACCGCCTCACCTCGGAGAAAGATACTGCTCGAGCCCAACTGTCATCGGTCGAGCGTCAACTCCAAAGCATGAAAGAGGAAAGCTCGGCCCGAGCCAAGAAAATTAAGGAGCTCGAGGCTCAGTTGGCCGCTGAACTTGCAAAGGCCACATCTTAGGCAGAAAAAGTAAAGGCTGACGCGGAGGCGATCGTGGCCGTCTATCGAGATGATGTCGAAGCTGCTCAAACTCGAGCAAAGGAAGTTGCTGATACAGCTCAAACTCGATCATACTGGGTTGCCAAGCATGCTAAGTACCAGTCTCGAAGAGAGACTCTTAAGGAGATTCATGCTCGTGGCTTTGACCTTGCTGTTGATATCGAGAACGCGAAAGTACTTGAGACCGAAGCCAAAGCGTTACTTTCTTCCAATGATGATGATTCTGGGAGCGCGAGTGGATCCGAGAGTGGAGGGGATTCTGATGACAAAGACGCAGCTCCCGAAGAAAATTAGGCGCTTAGGATTTTCCTTTTTTGAATTTTTTGTGTAGGATCCTAACCGATCCATGTAAATATTTTCATATATATATATATATATATATATATATATATATATATATATATATATATATATATATATATATATATATATATAACGTTTCCTTTCTTATCTCAACTTTTGCCTTGTGAAAATTTCGATTTGTTTTTCGCCTTATGACAATTTTGATACACTTTATACCTTGCGAGAATTTTGACTCACTTCATGCCTTGCAAAAATTTCGTTTGTGAATCTGAAACTTAGGCAACTTGATCAAAGTCAGACTAATATAGTCTCAATAATCGAGTGAGTACTTGCTCGAACTCGAAGAAGAAAAACCCTTAGGTTTTTGTTGAGTGAGGGTGGATTCTCGAACTCAAATAATATAATGGCCCTTAGGCTCTTGAATCGGGCCGATATGGCCTTAAAAGAGTGGCTTTTCTCCCTTTTCGGCTCAAAAAGTTTAATCATATAAAAATTTATCATGCCTTAGAATGAAGTAAGTTTGCACCCGTTGGGTTTTTTCGGGGTTCAGTGTTATCGAAAACCTTTGGTTGTTTTGCCAAGGGTAGCCTTCTTAACCGGTTTATAAAATTATTCGAAGGCCTGTTTTCATTACGAAATTTGAACGTCTCCGAACCGTGTTAGTTTGGCCATAGCCTTAGGATTTGCCTCTTGGACTTAATTTCCTAATTATACTTTGAACTTGTTCGAAGTTTCAGTCCCCAAGTGGGGTGACCTTGGCCTAAAAAATCCAGGATTGCCTTTTCAAGGTCTTATGGTCTTGAAGTTTAATAATTCGAGCATGTCGATTTTCGAACGGCAGTACCCGAGTACGGGGTTGATTGCTCGAGCTTTAGTTACGATCGGCGCTTGAGCCATCTTCCGCAATAGATCATAAGTAAGAAATTATAAAGTACAAATTTGAATAAGGCATGGAATATCTGGTAAGAAAAGATACTTCTTTCAATAGATCATTCATTCGTACATGTTTTGCCATTAGGGCTCGGTAATCTACATGGACACGGTTCATTTGACTGTTTGGTCCTTTACAAAATTACCTATCGAGACCCTGTTGACACGAAGCATAATCCTTGAAAACATAACATCCGAGGGTGATGCCCCCCAGTATTCGAGGTTGATTGTAAAAAAGCCCCGGATACTGTTGAATTGCTCTAAGTTAGCACGAACAATGGTTGACTCGTTAAAAACCTTGCCGAAAAAACCCATTTGGGATAAAAACTGGTCGAAGGGAAAAAGAGTGCAACGCGTGCTTTCAGACCTAAGGACTTCGTGTTTGGAGAGAACTTTGATACCTTCGATCGAACGCCTACAACAAGTTAGCATAAAACACAAATAAAAAGGGATAAGGTCATACCTTAGCAATAATATCGTTTGAGGAGTGATATGTTCCAATTATTTGGTAATTGTTTGCCGTTCATTGTGCCAATTTTGTAAGATCCTTTTCCGATGATACAGAGGACCTGATATGGTCCTTCCCAATTTGGGCCGAGTTTTCCTTCATTTGGGTCTCGAGTATTGAGGGTGACTTTTCTCATAACTAAGTCCCCGATTCAAAAGTGGTGGTTGCTTTTCAGTTGTAGACCTTTCGATGCGTTGCTTTTGTGCGGCCATTCAGATGAGGGAGGCTTCCCGTTTTTCATCTTGCAATTCGAGGCTTGTATTCATAGCCTCGTGGCCTGGTGATTTGACTCTTCCGTTGTGTATCGAAACCTGACTCTAGGTTCCCCGACCTCGACCGCGATCAAAGCTACAACGCCATATACTAAGGAGAACGGTGTTGCCCCCGTACTGGATTTTGATGTTGTCCGATACACCCAAAGGACTTCGGGTAAAATTTCTCTCCAGTTTCCCTTAGCGTCGTTCAATCTTTTCTTTAGATTTTGAATGATGGTCTTGTTTGTCAATTCAGCCTGTCTATCCCACTAGGATGATACAGCGTCGACAAGATCCTTTTTATTTTGTGATCTTCGAGGAACTTTGTTATTTTGCTGCCAATGAATTGTTTTCCATTATCGCATACGATTTCGGCGGGTATCCCGAATCGGCATATGATGTGATCCCAGATGAAGTCTATAACTTCTTTTTCCCTGACTTTCTCAAAAGCCTGTGCTTCAACCCACTTAGAGAAATAGTCAGTCATAAATAAAACGAATTTAGCTTTACCTGTAGCCGATGGTAGAGGACCGACGATATCCATTCCCTATTTCATGAACGACTGTGGGGATAGGACTGAATGAAGTTGCTCTCTGAGTTGGTGGATCATCGGTGCATGTCTTTGGCATTTGTCGCATTTTCGAACGAATTCCTTAGTATATTTTTTCATATTGGCCTAGTAATACCCTGCTCTGATAACTTTGTGAACCAGTGATTCAGCACCGGAATGATTCCCGCAAGTACCTTCGTGAATTTCTCGTAGGACATAGTCGGTATCTCCTGGACCCAAACATATTGCCAACAGTCCATCGAACAGGATAATGTTCCATCTTCGGTCAATGTGAATCGTGCAACCTTTGTTCGCAGAGTCCTCGATTCTTTAGGGTCCGATGGAAGCTTCCCATTTTTTAGATACTCGATATATTTTTTCCTCCAATCCGAAGTTAGGCTTGTGGAGTTTATTTTGGCGTGGCCTTCTTCGATTAGTGACTTTGAAAGTTGTACGACAGTCCCCTTGCTAATTTCATCGTCTTCGACTGATGACCCCAAATTTGCAAGGGTATCGGCCTTACAGTTCTACTCTCGAGCTACATGTTGTAGGCTCCATTCCTTAAACTGTCGTAGGGTTACCTACAGTTTGTCCAAGTATCTCTACACTCGATCTTCTCGAACCTCAAAGGTCCTGTTGACTTGGTTAACCACAAGTAGGGAGTCACACTTGGCCTCAATGACATCTGCTCCCAAGCTTTTAGCCAGCTCGAGACCTGCAATCATGGCCTCATACTCGGCCTCATTGTTAGTCAACTTAGAGGTTTTGGTAGATTGTCTAATTGTATTGCCTGTAGGCGGCTTCAAAATGATGCCTAGCCCGGGCCCCTTCACATTCGAAGCGCCATCTGTGAAAAGGGTCCACACCCCCGAAGATGTACCCGTTTTTAACAAAAAAGTTTTTTTCCGACCTCGGGTACGAGGACTGGCGAGATGTCGGCCATGAAGTCTACTAAGATTTGAGACTTGATGGCCGTGCGGGGTTGATACTCGATATCATACCCACTGATTTCAACAGACCATTTAGCCAATTGGCCCGAGAGTTTAGGCTTGTGCAGAACATTACGAAGAGGATAAGTGGTCACCATACAAATTGGGTGGCACTAAAAATATGGTTTTAATTTCCTAGAAACGCTTATTAGAGAAAGCACTAATTTTTCTAAGTGTGGGTACCGTGTCTCTACTTCACCTAAAATTGGACTAACATAGTAAACAGGAAATTGCGTACCTTGCTCTTCTCGAACTAGGACACCACTTACAGCGACTTTCGAGACTGCTAAATTTAAGTATAGTTGCTCATCCACTTTCGGAGTATGAAGCAATGGTGGGCTCGAAAGATACTGCTTTAACTCTTCCAGCGCCTGTTGGCATTCCGTGGTCCAAGCGAAATTGTTCTTGTTTTTGAGCTATGAGAAGAACCTCTGACTTCAATCTGAAGACCTCGAGATAAACCGGCCTAAGGCAGTTATCCGCCCTGTTAATCTTTGTACGGCCTTAACGTTGTCTACGACTATAATATCTTCTATTGCCTTGATCTTATCGGGGTTGATCTCGATCCCCCGATTTGACAACATAAAACCGAGTAACTTGCCTGAACCGACCCCGAATGCACACTTCTCAGGATTGAGCTTCATGTTGTATTTTCTCAATATGTCAAAAGTTTCTTGCCAATGTGTTAAATGGTCCTCTGTGCGCAGGGACTTAACTAGCATATCGTCAATGTATACCTCCATTGATTTACCTATATGTTCTTCAAACATTTGTTTCACTAGGCGTTGGTAAGTAGCACCAGCATTTTTTAGCCCAAACGACATTACATTATAACAATAGGTGCCATACTTAGTGATGAATGAAGTCTTTTCCTGATCCTCCGGGTTCATCTGAATTTGATTGTACCTGGACTAAGCGTCAAGAGAATTAAGGATCTCGTGGCCGGCCGTGGCATCAATCATGCGATTGATATTCGGTAGAGGAAAAGAGTCTTTGGGGAATGCTTTGTTTAAATCTTTATAATCTACGCACATTCTAAGTTTGTTCCCCTTTTTATGGACTACAACTACGTTTGCTAACCATTCGGGATATTTTACTTCCTGAATGGATCCTATTTTGAGAAGTTTGGTTACCTCGTCCTTGATGAATGCATGTTTTACCTCGGACTGGGGCCTTCTCTTTTGTTTTATCGGTCTAAACTTCGGGTCGAGGCTCAATCGATGTGTTGTAATCTCCGGTGGGATTCCTGTCATATCCAGGTGGGACCAAGCAAAACAATCCATGTTATTTAAAAGGAATTGAATGAGCTTTTTCCTCAGCTCAGGAGTTAACCCCGTGCCTTGGTATACCTTTCGATCAGGAAGATGCTTGATCAATATGATTTGTTCTAGCTCCTCGACCGTTGGCTTTATTGCATCAGAATCATCGGGGGTTATGAAGGTTTGAGGTATCATATAATCTTCATCCTTGAAGACCTCTTGCTCCTCCGATGGGGCCGAGGCCGATGCATGTGGTTGCTATTTGACTTCTTGTTTTCCCTTTGACTCCGATCCCTTTGTTGACGAAAGTGCCGATACAGGTACTACTTCATCGATTGCAAACTCTTTGGCGGCAGGTTGTTCGCCGTACACCGTTTTGATTCCTTCCGATGTTGGGAATTTCAAGACTTGATGATGCGTTGAAGGTACTGCCCTCGTATTATGAATCCAAGGTCTTCCGAGCAGCGCGTTGAATCTCATGTCACCTTTGATTACATGGAACTTCGTTTCTTGGATAGTCCCGACCATATTTACTAGCAAAATGATTTTCCCTTTAGTGGTTTCACTTGCCATGTTGAAGCCATTAAGTACTCGAGTTGCAGGCACGATTTGATCCTCGAGGCCGAGTTGCTCTATGACCCTCGACCGAATAATATTTGCCGAGCTACCTTGATCAATCAACACACATTTAGCTTGAATTTTATTCATAAGGATAGATATTGCTTGGGTGTCATTGTGAGGTTGTTCGATCCCTTCTGCATCCTCATCGTTGAAAGACAAGGTATCTTCTGGTAAGTAGTCTCGGGTACGTTTCTCTCTTGTGATTGCCACCTTGGTGTGTTTAAATATCGGGCCTTGAGGAATATCGACCCCACCAACGATCATATGCATCACGTGATATGGTTCTTCCTGTTCGTTTTTCCTGTTTGCATCCCTGTCTCTAAAGTGATTTTTAGCTCGGCCACTCAGGAAATCTCGAAGGTGACCCTCGTTGAACAAACGGACTACCTCTTCCCTTAACTGTCTGTAGTCTTCGATTATGTGGCTATGAGTTCCATGGTATTTGCACATTTGATTAGGGTTCCTCTGAGCTGGGTCGCTCTGTAGAGGTCTGGGCCACCTAGTATCCTTGATTCATCCAATGGCTGATACAATATCCGATATGTCGACGCTGAAGTTGTGTTTTGATAACCGTGGCACTTCTTTCGGGTCGACATGTTTATCGAAGCCACTCTTACTCATAATCCCTCGAGAGTTTTGTCCTCGATCATTCCTTCGATCATTTCGAACGGGCTTACGTCCCTGTCCATTGTTTCTACGATCTGTGTTGTACGTTTGGTAACGATCTCTGTTTGACCAGGGCTCTCTGTCGATGTCCCTTTGAACTCTACCGTCGGATCTATTTGGGTAGACGGAACCGGAAGGGGATCCTAACTAATCACCCTCGACCCTGATCTTTGGCTGGTATTGATTATGTACATCGGCCCAGGTCACAGCTGGATATTCAATCAAATTCTACTTTAGTTGTCGTGATGCTATCGAACTTCGCTCGTTCAAACCTTGAGTGAAGGCTTGTGCAGCCCAATCTTCGGTGACAGGGGATAGGTCAATGCGTTCTATCTGGAACCGAGATACGAATTCCCTTAGCATTTCATTGTCATTTTGTCTCACTTTGAAGAGGTTCGACTTCCTAGTTGCGACCTTTATTGCTCCGGCGTGTGACTTTACGAACGAATCAGCAAGCATGGCGAAGGAATCGATGCAATTGGGCGGCAAATTATGGTACCATATCATCACCCCCTTCGATAAAGTTTCTCCAAACTTCTTCAACAGAACAAATTCAATTTTGTCATCTTCTAATACATTTCCTTTTATTGCGCATGTATAAGAAGTGACATGCTCATTAGGATCAGTGGTTCCATTGTATTTGGGAATTTCTGGCATGCGGTACTTTTTTCGAATGGGCTTCGGAGTCGCACTTGGTGGGAAAGGCTTCTGCACAAACTTCTTCGAATCCAAACCCTTTAGAATCGGGGGTGCCCCCGGTATTTGGTCAACCCGTGAATTGTACGTTTCTACCTTCTTGTCATTAGCCTCGATTTTCTTTTCTCCCAATTCGATCCGTTTAGTGAGCTCCTCGAGCATCTTCATGATGGCGGGGTCAGTTACCGATCCATTATCCTTCGATTTCTTCGGTACAGGTTCGACCCTATGAATAACTTCCTGTGATGTATCGAGCTCAATTCTGCTTGGTGCTCGATTTTGATTTTAGAGCTGCAGTATCGCAGCTTGCTGAGTCTACAACATTTCAAATATCATTAAAAGAATAATCCCACCTTCTTCACCGCTCTGTGCATTTTGATAGGCTGCCCGGGCGTCTCTGCGGACGCTATTTTAAGGATCGGCGCCTAAATTTCGATGAATGGCAACACGAGAACTGACATCGACTAGATCTATGGCCGATGGTCCATCGGGATTGAATGGAGGTACTTCGTTTCCCAGGGCGACTATGTTCTCATTCTCGCCATGAAGACCAAGGCCGGTGTCTGTGTGAGTGGGTGCTGCTTAAGAGTTTGACATATTCATTCCTGAAATCAAAGACACTTATGAAACAAGCGTAAATCAGTGTGTGTTATGAGGATTAATACTAGGCAATCACTATTATCCTTAGCCCTACGGTGGGTGCTAAACTGTTTACTCTAAAAATTAGATAACAATTAAACTTATAATGTGATTTTAAGGACACGTGATTTTACCTAATATCAATTGATAAACATAGAAATTAGCAGTAAAGATCAACAATGAGATAAAGCAAACCGGACTTGAAAATTCAGCCCTTGAGCTTAGGTGCCCTCGAACTGATCGGTGCCCAAAATAGTTAAGAAGCAAAATGATGAACAAGAATATAAGCTAGAAAGTATTGTATTGCTTTGATATGCGCGAATGTAAGATGGTTACAAGATGATTAGGACCCTCATTATATAGTAGAGGAATCCTATTTATGGTACAATTCTAATTACGGAAGTTATATCCCATGATTAACTAAATAACCGCCCTTGATTTGATCTGTTCCGAGATTTACTCCATGATCTTCGGCCACTCACGGATATCTCGCATTTCTGTTATTGTGCTTTGCTCGATGTCTGTCTCCTTTGGTCTCAATCGCTACTGGCCTCGATCTTTGATGAGTGCCTGGGTCCTCGAACTCGGTGCCTTGTCCTCGTACCTCGATCTGGTCCGTTGCGAGGCCGACCTTCGATGCAATTCCCTTGCCTCGATCAAATAGTAAAATCATGTAAGCCCGATTTTAACCGTATACAAATATATTCTTTTATTCTTTGTCAAGATAACTTGTCTAAGAAACACTAAACTAGTGACTATTCTAAGTACTGGATTTAAAGCTTTGAAAGTCGTAACAATTTTGTTTTTTTCTCTTTTTCCCTCTTTTTGTTACTAACTTTTGCTGAAGTTCTAGCTTCCATATTTGTGGTATATTTAGTCGTGAATAACATTGCTTACGGCCTGTTTGGCCAAGCTGCAAAAATCAGCTTACTTTGAGAAGTGTTTTTTTTTAAATGCGTTTTTCTCAAAAGTACTTTTTGTGGGAAGTAATTTGTGCTTGACTTATTAATTTGAAAAGCACTTCTGAGCAGCAATTAGTGTTTGGCCAAGCTTCTAAAAACTGCCCCTAAGTGTATTTTTCTCAAAAGTGCTTTTCAAAAAAGTACTTTTGGAGAAAAGCTACTTTTTTCTGCTTCTCCTCAAGAAAAAAAAAAAAATCTTCCAAAAGCTTGGCCAAATACTTCAACTTTAAAAAAAAAAAAAACACAATTTTTTTTAAAAAAAATACTTCTAGGATTGGAGAAGCTTGGCCAAACAGGCTATTAGTTGTATTCGATCCTGTGTTTCATACTAGCTAAATGTGTCACTCATTGCATTATGATATGGACCTCCCAACTTATTGGGATTTCTGTATTATTAGTCTTTACTTTTTCATGGAAAGAGAGAGGGAAACGTTGGGCATTAATATTTACGAGTTCAACGATATTCTGTATTTTGAATTACAATTTTAAAAGTACAATGAATTTAGTGTCAATAACTTTAATGGTTGAATCCTTCAAATTTAAACTATGCAAGTTACATATAGACCTAGAGAGATATCTCAACTAATTGTAACTATTAAAAGTCAAGAGAGCGTAATCTATTTGACAACAACAATTAAAACATATGAGCTCATTCGTGGCGTCACAAAGGAGTCCCAATCCTGTTGAAAAAAGAGATTTTCCATCTAATAAGTAAACGCAATTCTTCAGTCTAGAGCAATGAATTCCATGACCAGTCACTTAATAATCTTGTTTAGTTGTAGAGGAAGTTTATGAGTAAATCAACTCAAGACTAGACTCAATGACCAGACTCCCAGAAGAAGATGCTTCTGAACTTGCTAGAATTTATCATCTTAAGTCTACAAGTATCGTTTGGTTTACAGTCTAATTATGTGGAAATTATACTTCAGGAATTGTTTAAGAGATGAATAATAAGGCATGAATTGTCTTCCCTAGTCAAAGCCCAGAGATACAAAAAACTATATACAACAGAGGCAAAACAGATCATACAAAAAAACAGATACTCACTTGTCTTCCCTAGTCAAAGCCCAGAGATACATAAGGAAGGAGATGCAACCGATAATACAGACAGTAATCGCGAGACCAAGTGAATTTGCTAATGTAACATACACACCAGTTACAAATGCAATTACAACTGCTAACATTGCCAAAAGCTGCAACACAATTGCGGCATTATAATACCGTAACATATATTCGTACGTACGTAGTCTTGTACCTTCCTCTGCCATGAGGAAGTAGATGAATATAGCACCAGCTGAGCATGTGAAGGCGATGGCATCTGAAACAGCAAATGCACGGAATGCTGCTTTCTTTATTAGAATCGCCATCCCTTTATTAGGGCCGGCGTCACTGTCAAAACCTCCTGGCAATGTGAAACCAGCCGCGAAAGCAGCTGTCATTATTAGAGTGGCCACTACTAGATGCATTTCAGTTGTCTTCATAAGTCACGTCTTCCGTATACTTGGCCAATGCTACGCAAACTTTCCACCAATTTCCCCTATTTTCATCTGTAATAGAGTTCATATATAATATAGTCGAAGAATTTAACATGTTATAACTTGTTTAGCTGAGAACTTTGCTGATAGATTAGGGGACAATGATATCATGTAAAATTAAGTTCAGCCGAAGATAGGGCAAGAAATAAATTGCAGTTTTACTTGTAATCCTCTAATAGTTTATCTTGATTATATGCAAAAAGTTTTCAAAGTAAATAATTTCAGTAGTTACTAAAAAATATTTGCAGGTGCTTACCTTATTTGTTGACTCTGTGCAAACAAGTGCTAGGTCGAGAGGAGTCTGGTTTTCTTTGTTAACTGACATCTTCGTTACTTTGGGATGTTTTATTAATTCAGGCACATAGTTCCCAGAGGCAGCAACCAAATGGAGAGGAGTGTTGCCATCATTATCTGCCTCATTAACAAGGCTATCCCACTTTCCAGAATCTAAAAAGTATTTTACTACCTCTTCTTGTTTGTTCAGTATGGAGATGTGAAGAACATTTTGGCCGCAGCTGTTAAGCGTTTCCCAGCAATCTGGACAGTGTTTTAATAGCTCATTTATCATGTTTATATCACCTTCAGTGGCTGCAATATGAATTCCAACCCCATTTGTCAGCTACCTCGCATAACAATTTATTCCATTGCCATAGTAATTTCGCGCACTCTGGATGTTTCAAATATATATGATGATAAGGGGTTAATTTGTATACATGCACTCATCATGAGATCTTTATACCTAGTCGCATAACATACTATGAGCCCGTTTGGACATAAGAAAATGTGCCTTCTTTTCAATTTTTTTTTTTTTTTTAAAATAGTATTTGGTTATCAAGATCTTACAATTTTTCCAATCTCACTTGAAAATGCATTTTCAAATTTGAAAAAAAAAAATACTGGTGAGAACCAGTTTTTCAATTGAAAATGGGAAGGTTGCCAGTTTTTAGTTGCAAAATACGTTAAAAAAAGATATCCAAATATGTTGCGAAAATTATAACCAAACACAACTTCATCTTCAATTCAAATTTTAGTGAAATTCCAACTTTGAATTTTTTTTTGGAATTCATGTCCAAACGCCTACTATATATAATTATGAAAGTGAAATGATACAACCTAGGGAGAACCACTCCCCAAAAGCTAGCTATTAAGGTGCAATACCGATGTGGGATGGACCATAACAAACCACGTGCACTACACATTCTAGCCCGCTAGCTATTAAGGTGGGAAAGTCCAAGGCTATATAAACCTCACATCAGCACCTTGCAGTACCGATGTGGGACTCAAGTCCCATACCTTGCAATGGACCATAACAAACCACGTGCGCCAGACATTCTAGCCCCGGGCGAACACTGCAATACCGGCGTCGCCATCCAAGGCATGGTGGGCATAGAGGGTGGTGAGTGGCTCTGATACCATTGATACAACCTTAGGAGAACCACACCCCAAAAGCTAGCTATTAAGGCTGGAGAGTCCAAGAGTATATAAACCCAACATCATCATATTGCAATATCGATGTGGGACTCAAGTCCCATATACCTTGCAATGAACTATAACATGAATCCATTCAAAAGCTCGTAGCTTCACATTATTAATTTATGTACCTGTGTGTTGCCGAATTATTGCTGCATGCAGAGGCGTTCGACTACATGGACCGTCATAAGTTGGTTTCTTGCAGGATTCCAAGATGGCACGCGAACACTCAACTAAACCTTTCTCCACCGCCAGATAAAGTGGTGTCTCCCCAGCATTATTCGCTGAAAGTTCGAATTCAGGATCTTCTTTCATTATGAATTTGACAACGCCGATAAGTCCACCCCTGGCGGCCATGTGCAGGGCTGTATCTCCATTTTCATCTATCATCCTTATCAATCTCTGCTTCTCTGCTCCGTCCATGCTATGTAGCACCCACGCCACATCAGCATGCCTTTCCTTAAGAGCTACGTGAAGTGCATGTTGGGTTTTTTTGTATTTAATATATTAAATACATAAAAGAGGGTGAATGGGAAATGGAGGGAAATAAAATTTTTGAGTGAAATTTTAAGTTTCCCCCTTGGTAAATGGACATTGTCCCATATTGGAAGAGGAAGAGGTTTTTTATGGGTATATAAGCAATTGCTCTTCTTCTAGCTCTTAAAGAGTTGAGAAGAAGGCAAGCCTCACGCCGTCGTCGTCGTCATCGTCATCTCGCTCGGCTCGGCTTCGGCTTCGGATTCGGAATTGAATGATTAACTTTTTGGACCAAATTTATTTGTTAATAATAAAATATTAACAGAAATGTTATTAAATATTTATTTTAATAACAGAATATTAATATTAAATATTAATATTAAATCCAATCCGTTTTTCTGTTTTGGTAACAGAAAATTAACTACCCTCTTCAATTTTTCCTCTTTATTTTCCCTCTTTATTGTTGAGTAAATGGCCATTTATGTAATGGCATTATGTTGTGGCCGTTTTGCATAAACAGCCATTCTGAAGAGTTGTACCTCTTCAGATTTCAGCCCAACTTTGGCTATAAATACAACACTATTCTGCTCAGAATTTCACTACGATTTTTTGAGTTTCTTCTCCTTCTTCTGCATACTTTTGGCATCAAACAAAGCAAAAGTAAGTGTGATTTGCTTTCGAACTTTGTGCTCGCTGAAACACTGGGGTTTGCAGTACCACTACACCAGTGTGTAATTCGTTCTATCCTGGGAGGAAATAATCCATAACCCTGTGTACTAGGAGGGGATTAAATTCCTTAAGGAAACACTGTGAATTCAGTGGGCTCGAATTGGTTTTCTGTCATTTCTGTTTATGTTCATTTCTGTTTATATTCATTTATATTTCCAGAATTATTTTACAAATACAGTATACTAACAAGCTTAAGGAATTTAACGTATTTTCTGTATTTGTACTCACTGTTTCTGAAGAGTAAAACCTTTGTGGTTTTGTACTCTATTAAAATCTGCATGATTTTAACGTTTGTGTCTCTCTTTTTAACAGAAATGTCTAATGATCATGTGAACCAAGTTGTTCCAATGGTGACTGCCAATGCCTCAACGAGCCGAACGACACCGGCAACATTGGCACCGGCGGAGAAACCCGGAAAATTTTCCGGGATTGATTTCAAGCGCTGGCAGCAAAAGATGTTCTTCTATTTGATTACTCTAAGTCTCCAGAAGTTCATCAAGGAAGATGTTCCTGTGTTGTCCGATGAAACTCCAGAAACTGAATGCTTTCTCGTGATTGAGGCGTGGAAGCATTCAGATTTTTTGTGCAAGAATTATATTCTAAGCGAGCTGGAGGATGCTTTGTATAACGTCTACAGTGGCGTGGAAACGTCAAAGGAATTGTGAACCGAAATACAACCCAAGAAAGAAGCGGTTCAGTGGAAACTGCTATAACTGTGGAAAAACCAAACACAAATCTACGGAGTGTCGTGCTCCGAAGAAGACAAGAAGAAGGGTCAAGCAACATGGTTGAAAAGCNGTTTTGGTAAACAGAAAACGTACTACCCTCTTCTAATTTTCCCTCTTTAGTTGTTGAGTAAATGGCCATTTATGTAATGGCATTTATGCTGTGGGCGTTTTGCATAAACAGCCATTCTGAAGAGTTGCACCTCTTCAGATTTCAGACCCAACTTTGGCTATAAATACAACACTATTCTGCTCAGAATTTTAACTACAATTTTCTGAGTTTCCTCTCCTTCTTCTGCATACTTTTAGCATCAAACAAAGCAACAGTAAGTGTGATTTGCTACCGAACTTTGTGTTTGCTGAAACAGTAGGGTTTGAAGTACCACTACACCAGTGTGTAATTCGTTCTATCCTGGGAGGAAATAATCCATAACCTTGGGTACTAGGAGGGGATTAAATTCCTTAAGGAAACACTGTGAATTCAGTGGGCTCGAATTGGTTTTCTGTCATTTCTGTTTATGTTCATTTCTGTTTATATTCATTTATATTTCCAGAATTATTTTACAAATACAGTATACTAACAAGCTTAAGGAATTTAATATATTTTCTGTATTTGTACTCACTGTTTCTGGAGAGTAAAACCTTTGTGGTTTTGTACTCTATTAAAATCTACGTGATTTTAACGTTTGTGTCATTCTTTTACAGAAATGACTAATGAGAATGAGAACCAAGCTGTTCCAATGGTGACTGCCAATGCCTCAATAAGCGACGACCGGCGGCAACATTGGCACCGGTGAAGAAACCCTGAAAATTTTTCGGGATTGATTTCAAGCGCTGGCAGCAAAAGATGTTCTTCTATTTGACTACCTAAGTCTCCAGAAGTTCATCAAGGAAGATGTTCCTGTGCTGTCCGATGAAACTCCAGAAACTGAACGCTTTCTTGTGATTGAGGCATGGAAGCATTCAGATTTTTTGTTCAAGAATTATATTCTAAGCGGGCTGGAGGATGCTTTGTATAATGTCTATAGTGGCGTGGAAACGTCAAAGGAACTGTGACTGCGCTTGAAAAGAAATACAAAACCGAAGATGCCGGGTTGAAAAAGTTTGTTGCTGCAAAGTTTTTGGACTACAAAATGGTAGATAGCAAGTCTGTTATTACCCAAGTCCAGGAATTGCAAGTGATTATTCACGATCTCCTTGCTGAAGGTATAAATCAAATTAATATTGATGTTGAAAGTAGTAATCTTAGTATTTTTACTAACAGAAATTTCATTGAAGGTCTTGTCATCAATGAAGCATTTCAAGTAGCAGCGATGATTGAGAAGTTGCCTCCTTTGTGGAAGGACTTCAAAAATTACTTGAAACACAAACGCAAGGAGATGTCCCTTGAAGATCTCATTGTTCGGTTGAGAATCGAAGAGGACAACAAAGCTTCTGAAAAGAGAGGCCATGGAAGCTCAACAATAATGGGAGCAAATATTGTTGAAGAGAACAAAAAGAGGAAGAAGGCTTCTGGACCGAAATACAACCCAAGCAAGAAGCGGTTCAGTGGAAACTGCTACAACTGTGGAAAAACCGAACACAAATCTACGGAGTGTCGTGCTCCGAAGAAGGACAAGTAGAAGGGTCAAGCAAACATGGTTGAAAAGCATGATGATGTTGATGACTTATGTGTCATGCTTTCCGAATGCAACTTGGTAAGCAATCCTAAAGAGTGGTGGATAGATTCTGGAGCCACTCGCCATGTTTGTGCTGTTAGAGAAGCTTTTGCTACTTATGCTCCTGTTGGATCCGATAAGACGATTTCTATGGGAAATGCTTCAAAGGCCAAGATTGAAGGATGTGGGAAGATATTTCTCAAAATGACTTCCGGCAAAGTGGTGACTTTGAACAACGTCCTTCATGTTCTCGAGATTAGGAAGAATTTAGTCTCTACTGGACTTCTTGTTAAGAATGGTTTTAAATGTGTTTTTGTTTTCGATAAGGTTGTAATAAGTAAGAATGAAATGTTTGTAGGAAAAGGTTACCTCACTGAGGGCCTTTTCAAGCTACATGTAATGGTTGTTGAAAATAATAATAAAATTTCAGCTTCGTCTTACTTACTTGAGTCAAATGAATTATGGCATATACATTTGGGTCATGTCAATTATAAAACCTTACGGAAAATGATTAATTTGGAAGTATTGCCCAAGTTTGAATGTAACAAATCAAAATGTCAAGTATGTGTGGAATCTAAGTATGATCAACATCCTTATAAGTCAGTTGAAAGGAATTCAAATCCTTTAGACTTAATTCACACAGATATTTGTGACATGAAGTCAATACCATCTCGCGGTGAAAAGAAGTATTTCATAACTTTTATTGACGATAGTACTCGATATTGCTATGTTTACTTACTTAATAGTAAAGATGAAGCAATAGACGCATTCAAGCAATACAAAAATGAAGTTGAAACGCAACTTAACAAGAAAATCAAAATGATAAGAAGTGATAGGAGTGGTGAATATGAATCTCCTTTTGAACAAATATGTTTAGAATATGGAATTATTCATCAAACAACGGCCCCTTACACGCCCCAATCCAATGGGATTGCAGAAAGAAAGAATCGTTCATTAAAGGAGATGATGAACGCATTATTGATAAGTTCTGGTTTGCCACAGAACTTGTGGGTGGAAGCCATTCTTACGGCTAGCCGAATACTAAATCGAGTACCCCATAGCAAAACACAATCCATTCCATATGAAAAATGGAAAGGAGGAAGCCCAACTTGAATTATAAGTGTGGGGGTGTTTGGCAAAAGTGCAAGTTCCTAAACCCAAAAGGGTAAAAATAGGACCGAAAATCGTTGATTGTGTTTTCATAGGATATGCGACTAATAGTAAAGCATATCGATTTCTGGTTCATAAATCAGAAAATCCTGACATTCATAATAATATGGTTATAGAATCAGATAATGCTGAGTTCTTTGAAAATATATATCCGTATAAAAAGGAATGTGAGTTGATTGGTGAAGGATATAAACAACCTCGGGAAGAAACAAAAGAAAGTACACTTAACCAGGAGGATCCAAGACGTAGTAAACGTCAAAGAACGTCTACTTCATTTGGACCGGATTTTGTGACTTTCTTTGTGGAAAATGAGCCTCAAACATTTAAAGAAGCTATGTCTTCTTCGGAATCACTGTTATGGAAAGAGGCAGTCAATAGTGAAATAGAATCCATATTGAACAACCATACATGGGAATTGGTTGATCTTCCTCCTAGAAATAAACCGTTGGGTTCTAAATGGATCTTTAAGAGGAAAATGAAAGATGATGGCACTATTGACAAATATAAGGCAAGACTTATGGTCAAAGGGTATAGACAACGAGAAGGTCTTGACTATTTTGATACATACTCTCCAGTTACAAGAATTACGTCCATACAAACGTTAGTAGCGTTAGCTACAGTTTATGGTCTTGAAATTCATCAAATGGATGTTAAGACGGCCTTCTTAAATGGAGAGTTTGAGGAAGAAATATACATGGAACAACCTAAAGGGTTTGTGGTTCCAGGTAAAGAAAGGAAGGTCTGTAGACTTGTTAAGTTCCTTTACGGACTAAAACAAGCACCCAAACAATGGCATGCGAAATTTGACCAAACAATATTGTCAAATGGATTTAAGATAAATGAATGTGATAAATGTGTGTACATTAAGAATATTCCAAATCACATAGTCATTGTTTGCTTATATGTGGATGATATGCTCATAATGAGTAATGACATTGCCAACATAAATGCTACTAAGTGTATGCTAACTAGCAAGTTTGATATGAAAGACTTGGGAGTTACTGATTTAATTCTGGGAATTAAGATCCATAAGACTTCTCAAGGTCTGGCGTTGTCACAATCTTATTATATTAAGACAGTACTTGAAAAATTCAAGCACTTGGGCTTTAAAGTTGTAAAGACTCCAATTGACGTGAATCTTGCATTAGCAAAGAACAAAGGCCAAAGCATATCACAATTGGATTATGCTCGTGTGTTGGGTTGCTTGATGTACATCATGAATTGTACACGACCAGATATAGCTTGTGCTATAAGTAAATTGAGTCGATATACGAGCAATCCAGGTCAATCTCATTGGATGGCCATGAAACGAGTTTTGGGGTATTTAATACATACCCAGGACTTTGCTTTGCACTACAGTAAATATCCTGCGGTCATTGAGGGATATTGTGATGCAAATTGGATCACTGGATCAACTGATTCCAAGTCCACAAGTGGATATATATTCACTATTGGTGGAGGAGCGGTATCTTGGAAGTCGTCCAAACAAACTTGTATTGCCCGCTCTACAATGGAGGCTGAGCTCATAGCCTTGGATAAAGCCGGTGAAGAAGCTGAATGGCTCCGAAATTTCTTAGAAGATATTCCATTTTGGCCCAAACCGTTGGCACAAATATGCATACATTGTGATAGTCAAGCGACAATTGGAAGGGCTGGGAGCATTATGTATAACGGTAAATCTCGTCATATACGACGAAGACACAAAACCGTTAGACAATTACTCTCTAGAGGAATTATCACGATTGACTATGTAAAGTCAAGTGATAATGTGTCGGATCCACTTACAAAAGGCCTAATTAGAGAGGTAGTTGAGAAATCATCAAGGGGAATGGGACTGTGGCCGAGAACAAGTCATAGTGGCGGTAACTCTACCTAGAAGACTGGAGATCCCAAGATATAGGTTCAAGGAGATCAAACAAAGTCATTAATGATGGTTCAACATTGTCAAATAAACTTTTGGTCCATTCTCGTGATGAGACAATGTTCAGTACCATGGATAAAGCATTAAGGCTTTTTAATAATTTCTAAATTTGATACGGGGTATATCAAATAGTGTATCTACGGGATGACACGTTTAGGAATCACCTATGTAAGTGTGAAGTGTTAGCCGCTTCAAGGAGCACTTCGTAAGGCCAGTTCTCTACGCACTTGTGAAACCAGGCGATGTTCATGGCTGAAACGAACACAACAATGAGAACCAAAGACGGTTAAGGGTTGATTGTGTGACTTGTGGTTGTCTAGGTATACACCAAAGTTCGACGGTTCAAAGATATCAAATCTACCGATTGATCGAGTATATCCGACATAAGTTCACTACGGAAAGTTCAAAGGGAAACCTACTTATCCCGATACAATTAATCCTTGCTTGCGGATCACACAGTTTTTCATGCATACTTCCGTGATATAGCCATTCCCCATTCATGTGGGGGATTGTTGGGTTTTTTGTGTATTTAATATATTAAATACATAAAAGAGGGTGAATGGAAAATGGAGGGAAATAAAATTTTTGAGTGAAATTTTAAGTTTCACCCTTGGTAAATAGACATTGTCTCATATTGGAAGAGGAAAAGGTTTTTTATGGGTATATAAGCAATTGCTCTTCTTCTAGCTCTTAAAGAGTTGAAAAGAAGGCAAGCCTCGCGCTGTCGTCGTTGTCGTCGTCGCTCGCTCGGCTCGGCTTCGGCTTCGACTTCGGCTTCGGAATTGATTGATTAACTTTTTGGACCAAATTTATTTGTTAATAATAAAATATTAACAAAAATGTTATTAAATATTTGTTTTAATAACAGAATATTAATATTAAATTCAATCCGTTTTTCTGTTTTGGTAACAGAAAATTAACTACCCTCTTCAATTTTCCCTCTTTATTTTCCCTCTTTATTGTTGAGTAAATGGTCATTTATGCTGTGGCCGTTTTGCATAAACAGCCATTCTGAAGAGTTGCACCTCTTCAGATTTCAGCCCAACTTTGGCTATAAATACAACACTATTCTGCTCAGAATTTAACTACGATTTTATGAGTTTCTTCTCCTTCTTCTGCATACTTTTAGCATCAGACAAAGCAAAATTAAGTGTGATTTGCTTCCGAACTTTGTGTTCGCTGAAACACTGGGGTTTGTAGTACCACTACACCAGTGTGTAATTCGTTCTATCCTGGGAGGAAATAATCCATAACCTTAGGTACTAGGAGGGGATTAAATTCCTTAAGGAAACACTGTGAATTCAGTGGGCTCGAATGATTTTGTCATTTCTGCTTATGTTCATTTCTGTTTATATTCTTTTATTTTTTCAGAATTATTTTACAAATACAGTGCAGTGTCATTTTTCTTGTTCTGAAGGCATAACAATGCCGGAGTAATGTTAATGACTTCTTCCACTAAATGGGAGTGACAATAGAGGGCTGCCACGTGGAGGACTGTGTTTCCCTTTGGAGTTACTTGGTAGCCCTTCTCTTCATCCCTTTTCAGATGATCAGCCAGTATAAAATCGCCATCTCTGATATTGTCTTCCATCGCAGCCTTGTACAAGGTTGAATCCACCTTTAATTTGCTAGGGATTTATTCAAAATCTCCCAATTATTATATGGTTTTGTGAGCCCTTTGCTTTATTTCTCTAGGTGAAACATGCATTATATATATAGGAAATTAAGACTCTAGATGAAGTCTTTAATTGCTCCAGTCTTTGTTTTTTGAATACAAATAGTCTCAGTCTTGCATTTCACATGGTGTGGCAGCTTGTATTATTTAGATGTTGCCTGCATCTCGACGCCAACTACTTATATTTTAATTGTATTGACTTTGAGAGTGCCATCATCACAACCCCAAACTAACCCATATACGATTCTTTTTCCTACAATGTACGCGTTTTATCTTCTCTCACATAGATACTCCAAACTATCATTGATGACAAACATTAGAGCAATAAGCATTAAGTTTTGATAAATCAAAAAGTAAAGGTAGAATAACCCCTGAGCTTGAGGCCAAATATCCATTTTACACACTCCCCGTATCATCATTTCGAGTGTTTGTAGTTGTTTACCCGTACGATACAGTTGAATTTGTATTATGGTTTATAAATACGTGAATTAATTTGATCCATGAATACAAAATAATGAAGAACAGAAATAAACTGAATAAACTTTAAGAAAATACAAGCCTGATTGCGAAATGAGCTTCTCCGGTAGAGAGAGTAATAACAATGTATTGAGCAAAAAAGAAAGAACATTTGTATTGCACTATCTTCAAAATCCAGGTTGGTCCATGGATTTGCAGAGGTGGGTGTTGTAACGACCCGACCGGTCCTTTGAGTATTTTAGCCCCATTTTCTTATTTATTGCCTCATTTATGCTGTATTTTAATTATGTGACTTGCCGGGGTTGTTTGGTTTTGCTTCGGTGAGTTTCGGAGTAGAATGGGATACTTAGTCCTAAAGTTAGAAATTTAAGTTGAAAGAGTTGACCGTAGTTTGACTTTTGTGTAGACGACTCCAGAATGGGGTTTTGATTGTTTCAATAACTCCGTATGGTGATTTTGGACTTAGGAGCGTGTGCGGATGTTGATTTGCGGGTCCATAGATCATTTCGGCTTGAATTGGAAAAAGTCAGGAAGTTGAAGGTTCGGAAGGTTGAGAAGTTTGATCGGGAGTTGACTTTATTAATGTCGGGGTCAGATTCCGATTCTAAAAGTTGGAATAGGTCCGTCATATTATTTATGACTTGTGTGTAAAATTTGAGGTCAATCGGAATTGTTTTGGTATGAATCGGTGTTAGTTTTGGAAGTCAGATGTTCATAGTTTTGATAGGCTTGAATTGGGTTACGACTCGTAGAATCGATGTTATTTGATGTGATTTTATGCCTCGAGTAGGTCTGTATGTGTTATGGAATTTATTGGTATAATCAAATGGGGTCCCGTGTATGAATCAGATTGAAATCGGATCATTTTTGGAGTTGGTTGATTTGCTGAAGCTACTGCAGTTCTGGTGTCATCGCATCCGCGGAGGGTTTTGCTGCAGGTGCGGACACGTAGGTGGATGTAGTTGATCGCAGAAGCGAGGAGCTATGGTCCTGGCAATGACCATAGATGCGAGGAGTTTTCCGCATTTGCGAGCTCGCAGGTGCGAGGAATTTGGTCGCAAATGCGAATGTGGCCACAGAAGCGGACTCACTCCGCAGGTGCACGCTATTGTCCGAAGAAGCAGAATTTTATGGCCTTAGTGGGATCCGCACCAGTGGAGTCACAGGTGCGACAGTATGCCCCTAGAAGCGAAAATCGCTGGGCAGGAAAGGCTAGAGACAAGGGTTTATTTCATTTTTCATCTTTTGACCTAGAGGGCTCTGTTTGTGGTGATTTTTCAAGGGATTTTCAAGGAAATTATTGAGGTAGGTGCTTCTAAATCGGATTTAGCTATTATACATGAATCCATTTTTATTTTGTCATTGAATTACTGATTTGAGTTGGTAAATATGGGGGGAAATTGTGAAACTTCATAGACCAAATTTTGGGAATTTGAAAGGTGATGTAAAGTCGGATTTAAGCATTTTTTTGTATGGTTGGACTCGATATTGAGTGAGTGTTCAAATTTTATAAGTTTGGCCAGGTTCCGAGACGCGGGCCCGGGCTGACTTTTTGAATTGACTTTTTCTTTTTCTTATTGAAGATGTTCAAATTTATTGTTCGGAATAGATTCCTGTAGTTTGTATTTATGGTATGAAGGTTTTTAGTTAGATTCGAGTCATTCGGAGTTGGATAATCGCGGGGAAGACTTACTAGTGGATTGAGTTAGCATGTTTTGAGGTAAGTGTCTTGCCTATCTTTGTGGGGGGGGGGGGGGGAGAGGGGGGGATCACCCCTTAGGATTGGTGTTGTTCTGTGTTAAATTGTGGTATATGGAAGCCATGTACCCAAGGTGACGAGTGAGTACACGGGATAAATATTGGAGGATATGCTTCGTGCCTGTGTTGTGGAGTTAGGGGGTTCTTTGGATCAGTTCTTGCCGCTTGTGGAGTTTTCCTACAACAACCGCTACCAATCGAGTATTCAGATGGCTCCGTATGAGGCCTTGTATGGGAGGCGGTGTCGGTCTCCGGTGGGTTGGTTTGAGCCAGGCGAGGCGATTGGGTACTGACTTGGTTCAGGATGCTTTGGAAAAGGTTAAATTGATTCAGGATCGGCTTTGTATAGCCCAATCTAGATAGAAGAGTTATGAGTATCAGAAGGTTCCCGATGCTTTGGAGAGCGCGTCTTGCTCCGGGTCTCGCCCATGAAGGGTGTTATGAGGTTCGGGAAGAATGGCAAGTTGAGCCCTAGGTATATCGGACCTTTTGAGATTCTTGAGAGGATTGGTGAGGTGGCCTACGAGCTTACTTTGCCACCTAGTCTAGTTGTAGTTCATCCGGTATAACATGTTTCTATGCTCCGTAAGTATCACGGTGATCCGTCCCATGTGTTAGATATCAGCTCAGTCCAATTAGACAAGGATTTGTCTTATGTTGAGGAGCCGGTGACCATTTGGAAAGGCAGGTCCGAAAGTTGAGGTCAAAGAGCATTGCTTCAGTGAAGGTTCAATAGAGGGGTCAACTAGTCGAGGAGGCAACTTGGGAAACCGAACATGATATGCGTAACCGTTATCCTCATTTTCATCACTCAGGTATGTCTCTATACTTGTTCGAGGACGAACGTTTATTTTAATAAGGGGAGGATGTAACGACATGGCTAGTCGTTTTGAGTATTTTAGCCTCGTTCCCTTATTTATTGCCTCCTCTATGTTGTATTGTGGTTATGTGACTTGCTGGGGGTGTTTGGTTTTGGTTCGGGTGAGTTTGGGAGTGGAATGGGACACTTAGTCCCAAAGTTAGAAGTTTAAGTTGAAAGACTTGACCGCAGTTTGACTTTTGTGTAGACAACTACGGAATGGATTTATGATTGTTCTAATAGCTCCGTATGGTGATATTGGAGTTTAGACTTAAGAGCGTGTCCAGATGTTGATTTGGGGGTCTGATGTTTTATACTTCTATACCACACAAGAGCTGGGTGATTTGTGTGGTGACCAATTTTTCGCTTAAGCTGTTTATGGAAGGACCTGGTTCTTCTAAGTGTTTCTTAACCTACTATTGCAGAAATAGTAAATGCGAAAAGTGAAGAACACAAGTATTTTATGTGGAAAACACCTGGCTCAAAAGGTGAAAAAACCACGACCTACTTTCCAGTAGGATTTTTCCAAACTCTCCACTAAAATCACTGAGCCAAAATAGCATTTACAAAACTCTTTTGTAAACCTAGGACTACTCTAATCCCGTTGTAGCACACAGCCTCAACTGTTGCGACAACTTCAAGTTAACTCTAACTTGAAAACTCTGAGTATCTAATACAATTGCTTCTAGATAAAGCTGAAAGGTACATTAAGAAACCACCTACTACACTTGAACTAGAATAAAAGACAGACACTTGGAACTGGTTCTTCTATCTGGTTCAAGTAGCTTCAGGTTTGCACGCTTGAATCACACATGAACTGCTTGCAAAATTACCTTGCTATTTTGCTCTCAATTCACGTTTAACTTCTTCTTATGTGCGTTACCTTTAAAAGAGAACAAGACTGATATTTATAGAGTTAGTAAATAGAGATTGACTAGAATTCTGATGCTACTCTTCCTTGGTGGAAGAGTTCTACTTGATCTCAGCCTCTAACTCCTTCCCTTTCTTAAACCGTGTTCTCTTTGAGTAAGGTGTCTTTCTCCTTATCCAATATGCGACCTTTTCGATCAAGATCAAGAAATATTACTTTTGGCAAGTTAGGTTTATCTCCTTCACGTGCATCTCACATGCTTAAGTCTATCCGTATCTGTGCTCCACTAGGATGGACCTGGTTCTTGTCTGAGTTCCTTTGCCAGTCTTCAAAACTAACCTTTACTTGGGCCAACAAATTCCCCCTTTTTGATGATGACAAACTCTGTGCTTTTTGTACACATACCCTGTTAGAACTCAGCTCAACATCAATGCAATGTTAGAAATATTTTCAACTTATAATCAAGGACCAGGTTTATTAGGTTATAAACATCACTATTCAGAATATAAAGCACAATTTCTCTTTTCCCCTTTTTGGCATCATCAAAAAGTTGCATAAACAATGTGTGATTCCCGGATTTTAAAGATTACTCATGGCCACCGAGGCAACTTCAAAGACATTCATGGATTAATCATCAGTAATCAACTACACATATTCAAACTATCAAGGAAAGATAAACAGTCAACAAGAGGAAAAGCAGCAAACTTCATTGATAGAGAATATGATTCTGCCACAATCCACAAAAAGAAACAAAAACAGTTAAAACATGAGCAAAAAAAAATCCCTAATCTGGGTCACTGAAGGTTCTAGGCAAGGTTCAGGCTTAGGAAATCAAGGCTTGGAAGAACTAGGGTTTTGAGTTTTGGCTTGGAGAAGGTGCAGCATGTCTTGAAGAATTCCATCATTCTTCTCCTTTTCCTTTATGAGTTCAGTTCTGAGAGCATCTCTCTCAGATTCTACCTCTGCCAAATGATCCTTCAGCTTGCTATCTCAGCATCCTTAGCCCCACTCTCCTGTAATAGAGCTCTGACCTTGCTATTGACAGGTGTCTTTTTGGATGAACCAGGTTCATTGGGAGTGGCAGTAATCTCATAGTCACAAGTGAGCAAAGTATTGCTTCCAAAGTGGTCTTTGCTTGTGGCCATCTCCCACTTCTTCAAAGACACCTTACAGTGAGCAAGAATAGTAGTGAGAATGAAACCATAAGGAGTAGCACGGGCCGTGGAGCCATTGATAACCCGATCAAGAAGCTTGAACATAAACCCAGGCCAATTGATCTGCCGCCCACTATCCAAACATTCCATCAAAACCAAGTCCATGAAGATGGCAATGTGCCTTCATTCCTGCCTAGGCAGTACACACTTGTTGACGAATTCATACAACACTTTGTGGGATGGATTCATTTTACTCTTATACACAACCTTGGCCTCATTCAGTTCTTTGCTATCACAGAACTTCCTAGTGATGGCTAGGGCAGTGGGAAAGGGAGTCCAAATTGGCCATTTTTGCCTAGTGTAGTCATCATAACCTTAAGAAGGAATACCAAGGATTTCACCCAGCTCTTTTGCATTAAAAGACAATTGAACCCCTTTCACCTGGCTGGTAACTCTTCCATCCTTGACCTCTGCATTGGCCATGAATTCAATCTCATTTCCGGCCAGCCTTTCATCTAACTGAAGGACCATGTCCTTCCACCCCTGAACCTCTAGCCTTTCAAGCAGTAGAACCATCCTTTCTTCCTCCAAGTCCTTCAAGAGTCTACCCTTTGAGATGGTTCGTTTTCCAAACTTGGCCAGCTTATCTTGTTCATTATCTGATTCATCATCTTCTTCACCACTCCAATCTTCCACCTTAGTAATCTTAACTTGCTTGGCTTTCACAGCAGACCTTGCCCTTTTAGCCAAAGTAGAAGGTTCAGCAAACTTGGATACAGATGAAGACTTCTTTGAGGAAGTTTTGGTCTTCTTAGGCTTAGAGGTATGAACCTCCACCTCCTTATTCACATGTTCACCTTGATGGACCGGGTCCATCTCATCCACATCAACAGCCTCAACAGGCTCTGCCACCTTTGCTTTCCCTTTGTCCATTCTTTTCTTCTTACTTTCTTCCATAGCTTTCTGCAACTCCTCCTCACTCTGCTTCAACTTACTCCTTGTGGCCCTTCCTTTTGGTAAAGGAATATCAGTAGTTTTCGGAGAAGCAGCCTTCCTTTTCTTGGTGGTTCTTGCAGTGCTAGGAGTTTTTGGTGTTGGAGTTCTGCTTTTCTTGGGGTTATAGCTGGCACCAACCTTCTTCAGAAGATCTGCTAGGGTCTCCTCAATAGATGAACCAGGTTCATCTGTATGCATACTAAGATTTACTAGCCCTTCAACAGCTTCCCCTGAACCACTTCCCCCTGTTTTCTTGCTACCTTCTTCCACCTTTTCTGGCTCAGTCTCACAGATAGCCATTTTAACCATTTCAGAGGTGGGTGAAGAATTAGCCACTTCTTTCCCTTTTCCTCTTTTATTTTTACCTCCTCTCCTTCTTGACTCAGTCGTTTCCACATCCATAACAGACCCAACAAAAACAAAGCGTTTCTCCAAATTTTTTGATAGATCAGAAATTACCTCAGTAGGGGGATTTTGCATAGATGTTGCCTGCTCAGAATCAGAAGACCCAGTTCCTTCCCCCTCACTCGCAGACTTGAAAGAATCATCAGAATTTTGGGAATCTTGGGCTTGACTAGCCTTTAATTGTGCGTTTAATTCCCTTGAAGTGCACATGTAGCCACAGTTTTGCGAGCAAGCATCTTTACTCGCCTTCTCCTAGGTTGAGGGGTTGTGTTGGGTTCAGGAGTAGTGGATGAATAGGAGGGAGTAGGTGGAGGAGGTGTGCCTGGGTTGTCTTGGGGGTTTGGTATTCTCTCAAAAATGGATGGTTTGAAATTTGGAAGAGAAGAGAAGAGAAGACAGAGAATTTGTGATGATTTTTGAAAATTATGGGAGTGGCGGCGGTGATGATGATGGATTTTAAAGGGAGAGGGTAATTAATATACAACGGTGGCTTTTTGTTGTCAAATAGAAGTCTAATCACCCTGAAATTTCAGGTTGAAAGGGCGGTTAAGCTTCCCTAGAATCTAGGCAATTTAATACGGAGAAGAGTCTAGTTGAAACGGAACTGGCTCAAACTTAAAAGGATAGGCTTTTTGATATTTTTGAACATAGGTAGGACTCTCCTCATGAATTAAATATTAATATTTCTAATTGTGCAGAGTGTAGAAAATATACCTCGTTATTAAGATGAACCAGTAATGATGAACCAGGTTCTTCACTAAGAATCCTCTTGATCATGCCTCAATTTGCCAAAATAGAGAAAAATTTTGTTAGAGATGAGTGAGTCATATTAACACATGGCACAGGAGTATACTATTTAAAGTATGAGACTGAGCAAAGATTAATCTCGGTATTTACACAAGTTCCAGATTCCCTAACCAAAAAGAATTTTTTTTTCTTTTTCATTGTGCATTCTGAACTGGTCCCATTTGGTGATCTTAATCATCCCTAATTCTAACCTGTTCCTTTCAAAGATTTCTCTACTCAGTGCTTTTGTAAAGATGTCAGCAATCTGCTTATCAGTAGCACAAAATTCTATAGTGATCAATCCTTTCTCATAGTTGTCCCTTAAAGAATGTTGTCTAATATCTATGTGCTTAGTTCTCTTATGATGAACTGGGTTCTTTGTCATGCTAATAGCACTAGTGTTATCACAAAAAATAGGAATGCAACCAACATCAATACCAAAATCCATTAACTGCTGTTTGATCCACAACAATTGAGCACAACAAGAAGCAACTGCAACATATTCAGCTTCAGCAGTAGATTAAGCCACTGAATTTTACTTTTTAGTAGCCCATGACACAAGGCATGAACCAAGGAAGTGTGCCATACCTGAGGTGATCTTGCTGTCCACAAGAAAACCTACATAGTCAGTATCAGCATATCCTACTAGGTTAAAGTTACTACCTTTTGGATACCAAAGGCAAAGATCAGTTGTGCCTTTCAAATATCTCAATATTCTCTTGACAGCGGTCAAGTGGGATTCCTTTGGATTTGCTTGAAATCGAGCACAAAGCCCTACACTGAAAACAATGTCAGGCTGCTAGCAGTAAGATACAAAAGTGAACCAATTATACCCCTATATAACGTCTGATCAACAGATGAACCAGGTTTATCTATGTCCAATTTTGTGGCTGTTGCAATAGGAGTATCTATTTCCTTTGATTCGTCCATTTTAAACTTCTTGAGCAAGTCTTTTACATATTTCTGCTGATGGATCGTGGTTCCATTTGAGTTTTGTTTAATTTGTAAGCCTAAAAAGAAATTAAGCTCACCCATCATGCTCATTTCAAATTCACTCCCCATTAGTTTAGCAAATTCCTTACTTAGCTTTTCAGTGATTGCCCCAAAAATTATGTCATCAACATATATTTGTACTACTATAAGATCTTTACCTTTTTCCCTCAAGAATAGAGTGCTATCAATTTTACCTCTCTTGTAGCCATGTTCAAGTAGAAATTTGGATAGTCGTTCATACCATGCTCTAGGAGCCTGCTTGACTCCATAGAGTGCCTTGTCAAGTTTGTATACATGATCAGGACACTCCTTGTTTTCAAACCCTGGAGGTTGCTTGACAAACACTTCTTCCTTTAAGTATCCATTGAGGAAGGCACTCTTGACGTCCATATGGTGAAGAGTAAATTCCATGTATGCAGCAAAGGCTATGAGGAGTCTTATTGCTTCCAACCTTGCAACTGGAGCAAAGGTCTCATCATAGTCTATGCCCTCCTCTTGGCTATAGCCTTGAACCACCAACCTTGCCTTGTTCCTTGTAACGGTTCCATCTTCATCAAGTTTGTTTCTGAAGACCCATTTAGTGCCAATTACTGATCTGTCCTTGGGTCTTGGCACCAGATGCCAAACTTGACTTCTTTCAAACTGATTGAATTCATCTTGCATTGCATTTACCCAGTCTGCATCCTGCAAAGCCTCAACAACATTTTTCGTTTCATTAAGAGATAGGAAAGCATCAAAAGCGCAAAGATTCTTTAATGAAGATCTAGTTTTAATTCCAGAGGTTGGATCAGTAATTATGTTCTCAGCGGGATGAGAACTTTGATACTTGTAAGGTTTCACAACCAACTGGTTTGCTTGATGTTTCTCCCATGTTTTGTTGCCGAGGAACAGGCTCATGGACAGGTTCCATTGAGGAATTAGATTCAGTTTCTCTTTGTTCAGTACCTCCTGTCAGGTTGCCCTGGGTGGAAGAACATGTTCCATCACCTGTTCCTATTTCTGGTGCAGCTTCAACTTGGGCTGAGATCTCATTTAAACTTTTTACCAGCCAAATAACATCATCTTCATGTTCCTGTCTCTCAAAAAGAATGTTAGTTTCATCAAAAACCACTGTACACTTTCTTCTACATACATAGTTCTTTTGTTGTACACTTTATAAGCTTTGCTATGTGAAGAATATCCTAAGAATACTCCCTCATCACTTCTGGGATCAAACTTTCCTAGGGAGTCCTTGCCATTGTTGTGCACAAAGCACTTGCATCCTAATGCCCTAAGATGAGATATATTTGGTTTTCTCCATTTAAGTAACTCATAGGGAGTCTTCTCTACAAGAGGTCTAGTCATGCACCTATTTATGATGTAACATGCAGTGTTTACAGCTTCTACCCAAAAGCTACGGGGCAGTTTACTAGAAAGAAGCATAGTCCTAGCCATATCTTCAAGTGTCCTATTCTTTCTTTCAACTACTCCATTTTGTTGTGGAGTTCTAGGGGCAGAAAAATTATGATCCATGCCATGCTCATCAGAGAATTCAGCAAACTTAGCATTTTCCAATTCAGTTCCATGATCAGACCTAATTGATGCAAGTTGATTACCTAGTTGCTTTTGAGTTTTTCTAACAAAAGAAGTAAACATGTCAAATGTTTCATCTTTAGATGTTAAAAACAATGTCCAAGTAAATCTAAAGTAATCATCAACAAGCAACATCACATATCTTTCACCACCTCTGCTTAATGTTCTCATCGGACCACAGAGATCCATATGGACCAGTTCCATCAATCTGGTCGTGCTTACCACTTTCTTGCATTTAAAAGAGGATCTTACCTGCTTCCCCCTTGCACAAGCCTCACAAACTTTGCCTTCCTTAAACTTGATGTTAGGCAGTCCTATCACCAGGTCCTTGGAGACTAATTTGTTGAGTTGACTTAGACTTGCATGTCCAAGTCTCTTGTGCCAAAGGAGGGGATCATTGTCCAACACACTGAAGCAAGTGAGTTGATTTTCTGAAAGAGTGGACAGATCTACAATGTATATATTGTTTACTCTTTTACCCTGTAAAAGAATCTTGTCAATGGTAAGATTTATCACAAAACATTTGGTATAGATGAATGCTACCAAGTTGCCTCTGTCACACAGTTGTTATACACTGATCAGGCTATATTTCAAGCCATCTATCAAGTAGACATTCTCATTAGAGTGTGAGTCTGTCTTACCTACCTTTCCAACCCCAATGATTTCACCTTTCTTACCATTTCCAAAGGAGACATTACCTCCTTTGAGGTCTTCAAGTGAAAGGAACTGGTTCTTGCTTCCAGTCATGTGCTTAGAGAAACCACTATCCATGTACCATATTTGGCTGTTCCCTTTCACTTGGACCTGCAAAAGGAAATCAAGGGTTAGTCTTAGGAACCCAAGCTAGTTTGGGTCCCTTTCTATAGGCAAAAGGGTGAATTAAGTTCTTTTTAGCCCATCCTGACAGCCTATTTTTCCCTTGAACAAATATTTTGTTCTTTTGATTAGCCTTTTCTTTTGCAGTACATTCACTTTTGTAGTGACCAGTCTTACCACAGTGTGTGCAGATTTTGTTCTCAGGAAGTGTGATGTACTTGCTTTTGGGATCCCACTTAGGAGCAAGGGTCCCGTAGCCAAGTCCTCTCTTATTGCTACTGTGGTGTTCTTGCAGCCACGAAAGTGCATCAGAAGACTTATTCCATTTACAAGTTCTGTCTAGCTCATGCTTAACCTTGCTTAGATCTTCTTTTAGGACTTTTATCTGCTCATCTCTTTTGTACAACTCATCTTTCATTTTTCCTAGATTTTCTTCTAAGGTAAGATGTGAGTGATCAGCTTTCTTCTTACCTGTTCCTAATTTCAGTTTTAAATTTTCAGATCTATGTTCTAGCACACTGGTGTCAAGTTCAAGAACCTGGTTCTTCAACTCAGCATTTTTACTATCACTTTCACTAGCCTTGAGTTCCAGATTTTTGCACTTGGCTTTCAAGATTACACATTCCTTAGACAATTGTTCTTTTTCATTGACCTCGGATTCATCAATAAAATCTAGAAGTAACACTGATAGACTTTCTATAGACAAAAACTTAAACTTGTCTTTGAGATGAATCACACTTACCTCTGATTCCTCACCAGATTGTCCAATGGCCATAAGTGCTTGTTCATCTCCATCTTCATCTTCTGAATCTTCATCTGAGCTTTCTCCCGAGGCAGCAACCATAGCCTTTGTTGATCCTTTGTTCTTCTTCGGATGAACCTGTTCCTTCTTCCAATTTCTTCATTCAGCCATTTCCTTCTTCCATTCAATTTCCCGCTAAGGACAGTTTTTGATGATGTGATCAGTCTTACCACATTTGTAGCATCCCTCGTTGGTCTTTTTTTCAGGAACCCTTGGTTTGTTGTAGGTTGCACCTCTTGAAGAACCATTTCCCCTAATTAGATACTTCTTGAAATCCCTTGTGATCATAGCCATTTCATCCTCTTCTAGATCTGCACCTTCAGTGATTCTGAGAGCCAGACTCATTTCGTTCTTGGGTGCATCCATCTTCATGGTTTGCCTTCTAAGTTCATAGGCAGTGAGATTTCCAATTAGCTCATCCAACTTGAGAGTGGCAATGTTCTTTGATTCCTGAATAGCAGTGATTTTGCTTTCCCAAGTGACCGGCAAAACCTTTGTCAAAATTTTCTCAACTTTGTCTTCTTCAAGGATAATCCTTCCAAGAGACTTAAGTTCACTTGTTAGTGTTGTGAACCTTGTATACATCTCTTGGATGGTTTCTCATTCCTTCATGGTGAAATTCTCATACTGAGAATACAACAATGTTCCTCTTGATCTCTTCACTTGAGGAGTTCCTTCATGAGTCACTTGCAAAGTGTCCCAAATTTCCTTGGAAGTGGTACAACTTTGAACTCTACTGTACTCGTCTGGAACTAGTCCACACACAAGCCATTTCTTGGCCTTAGCTTGCTTTTCCCACTTCCTCAAGTCCTCAGCATTGCAGTCAACTCTTATTTTTTGCACATCTACTCCTTCAGCATTCTTCTTCAGAGTAGCCAGGGGACCATCAATAACAATGTCCTATAGCTCATAATCCTCTCCAATGATGTGATCTCTCATCCTATTTTCCACCAAGAGTAGTACTGGCCATTAAAGAGTGGAGGTCTTACAGTGGATTGTCCTTCCCAATTCCAGGTGGTGCACTCATCTTGATATGTTCCTAAGGTGTTTGCCTCTTTAAGGATAACCTGCTCTGATACCAATTGATGTTTTATACTTCAATAGCACACAAGAGGGGGAGGGGGAGTGATTTGTCTGGTGACCAATTTTTCGCTTAAGCTATTTATGGAAGGACCTGGTTCTTCTAAGTGTTCTTTAACCTACTATTGCAGAAATAGTAAATGCGAAAAGTAAAGAACACAAGTATTTTACGTGGAAAACACCTGGCTCAAGAGGTGAAAAAACCACGACCTACTTTCCAGTAGGATTTTCCCAAACTCTCCACTAAAATCACTGAGCCAGAAACAGCATTTACAAAAACTCTTTCGTAAACCTAGGACTAACTCTAATCCTGTTGTAGCACAAAGCCTCAACTGTTGCGACAACTTCAAGTTAACTCTAACTTGAAAACTCTGTGTATCTAATACAATTACTTCTAGATAAAGTTGAAAGGTACAATATGAAACCACCTACTACACTTGAACTAAAATAAAAGACAGACACTTGGAACTGGTTCTTCTATCTGGTTCAAGTAGCTTCAGGTTTGCACGCTTGAATCACACACGAAATGCTTGCAAAATTGCCTTGCTATTTTGCTCTCAATTCACGTTTAACTTTTGGTTATGTGCGTTACCTGTAAAAGAGAACAACACTGATATTTATAGAGTTAGTAAATAGAGATTGACTAGAATTCTGATGCTACTCTTCCTTGGTGGAAGAGTTCTAGTTGATCTCAACCTCTAACTCCTTCCCTTTCTTAAACCATATTCTCTTTGACTAAGGAGTCTTTCTCCTTATCCAATATGCAACCTTTTCGATCAGGATCAGGAGATATTACTTCTGGCAAGTTAGGTTTATCTCCTTCACGTGCATCTCACATGCTTAAGTCTATTCGTATCTGTGCTCCACTAGGATGGACCTGGTTCATGTCTCTTCCTTTGACATTCTTCAAAACTAACATTTACTTGGGCCAATAGGGTCCGTAGGTCGTTTCTGCTTCAATTGGCGAAATTTAGAAAGTTAAAGGTTTGGAAAGTTGAGAAGTTTGACCGGGAGTTGACTTTATTTATTTCGGGGTCGGATTTCGATTTTTGGAAGTTAGAATAGGTCCGCCGTGTCATTTATGACTCGTGTGTAATATTTGAGGTCTATAGGAGTTGTTTTAGTATGAATCGGCATTAGTTTTGGAAGTTGGATGTTCATAGTTTTAATATGCTTGAATTGCATTGCGATTCATAGAATCGATGTTGTTTGATGTGATTTTAGCCCTCGAGTAGGTCTGTTATGTGTTAGGGAACTTGTTAGTATATTCAGAGAGGGTCCTGGGTGTGAATTAGATTGAAATCATGTGATTTTTGGACTTGGTTGATTTGCTGAAGCTGCTGATGATGATCGTAGAAGCGAGGAGCTATGGGCCTGCCAGTTACCGCGTATGCGAGGTGTTTTCCGCATCTGCGAGTTCGTAGGTGCAAGAATTTTGTCGGAGATGTGGATGTGGCCAGGAAGGCATGGGTCGTAGAAGCGGACTCACTCAGCAGGTGCATGTGCGCAGGTGCATGCTATTGTCCGCATAAGCGGAATTTCATGACCTTAGTAGGAGCCGTACCTGCGATGGATTTTTTCACAGCTTCGAGGTCGCAGGTGCGACAGTATGCCCGCCGAAGCGAAAATCGCTGGGCAGAAAGGCCAGAGACGAGGGTTTATTTCATTTTTCATCTGTTGACCTAGAAAGCTTCGTTTGTGGCAATTTTTTGAGGGATTTTCAAGGAAATCATCGGGGTAAGTAATTTTAACTCAGATTTGGCTAGTATACACAAATCCATCGTTATTTTTGTCATTTACTTAGCGATTTGAGTTGAAATTATTAGGGATTTGAAAGGCGATCTGAAGTCGGATTTGAGTAATTTTTGTATGGTTGAACTCGTTATCGAGTGGATGTTTGGATTTTGTGTGTTTGGTCGGGTTCCGAGACACGGACCCGGGTTGACCTTTTGAGTTGGCTCTTTGTTTCTCCTTAAAGATTTCAACTTTATTGTTCGGGATAGCTTTCTATAGTTTGTATTTATGGTATGAAGTTATTTTGGCTAGATTCGAGCCGTTCGAAGTTGGATAATCGCGGGAAAGGCTTACTAGTGGATTGAGTTAGTGTGTTTTGAGGTAAATGTCTTGTTGCCTAACTTTGTGTGTGGATATTATCATTTAGGATTGGTGTTGTTTTGTCTTAAATTGTGATGTATGTATATATGTATGTCCGTATGTATCTCTTAATGATGAAGTCTACGATGAGTATTTGTATTGGAAATGCATAATGGTCGTCCATGAACTGGTAAAAGTATATTTCTTAATGAAGCCTTCACGCTGAGTCTTTATTTTGTATTATTAGAGTATCTCAAGATACCTGCAGGTTGGTCGATTTTCTATAATGTGGCCAACTGACATTGTTTAAATTAATAAATCTCCCAATTACGAACTTCTGAGTCCTTTGCTTTCTTTTGGACGAAGCATTATATAGGACATTAAGCCTCTTGATGAAGTCTTTTTTTTTCTTTTCAGAATACATAAATATATATAAGTCTCAGTCTCATTGATTTCAATTATGTCACCAGCTTCAATTATTTAGATGTTGGACATCCTAGGAAGCCAAGCTGGAACTTACCAAAATAATGGTGGTCCTCTTGGCAAGCGTAGCTTTCACGGTTAATTCGTCGTGGTTTTCATCGCTCTTGGGGACTCCCATTTTAGTTTCACCATTTGATTGGCAGCCACTGCTCCCATTATTCTCCCCTAGCTCGGATCTTCAAAATCCAAATAAAAAAATCAGCAGCAAATTACACCCTGAAGCTAAAACATAGCTTTAGGATGGCGGATCAATCGAATATCCGACCTACAGCTAAAAACTTAAAAAGGTCCCTAAATATTTCAATAAATTGTTATATTTTATTCGATGTTTATTCTTATAGCTTCCTAAAATGCAAGGAAATTCATAATATTTGGATAATCAATATTCTTTCACACGACAATATGGTTAGTGCGTATAATTTTCATGAGACACTGTTGATCTTAAGTTAGATCTTATTGGTTTTAGTTTACAAACTTTTTTCAATTGAAGCAAATGTTAGAAAACGTATTAAAACAATTCTATAAGCATCAGAAACATTTTAAAAATAAAATTAAGACTTCACATCTGCAAATTAGAGTGTCGTCTTCTACTTGTACAATTTTCCTATCACTTTTAGTTCCCAAAATAAGTAAAACCATTAATTCCATAAACCATTATGCTTATTCAATGTTAATAGCTTGTTTGGCCAAGCTTCTCCAAGGGCAAAAATGCTTTTCCCTATAAAAGTGTATTTTTAAGAAGTTAAAGTATTTGGCCAAACTTTTATGAGGAAATAGGCTAGAAGACAACATATTTTCTAATCTAATCATTTAATAATCTAGTTATCTAGAGCTTATTTAAAAAGACACTCAAAGAAGTGGAAGAAATCTTACAACACCGAAGTTATAAACAAGAATGATTCAAGTTCAGATACATTAGACAAAATTAAGATAGGAAGTAGCTACAAATTTAATTGCCTGCTATTTTCAACCGTAATTACATTAATCATACTTTAATATAGTACTTAGTGTAAACTTTGGAAATATAAATGTAGCGGTTGATAAAAATTTAACAATTTTTTGTACTGATAATAAATATATAATTATTTATATTACATATATGATTAATTTTGGGGCCTTAAATTTTTGGGCCGCTTTAGTGGCTTCAAGGTTGAGCCGCCCCTAATTCAGAAAGATACAAGAAGAGCGAAAATCCCTTATCGGAATCTCATTCTCGCCAAAGGGACTAAAACGACATTGTATAATAAAGTAACACCGATATCTTAAATTGTCCTCTTTTGCTCGCCACATGTCCCGCTAAGGATCCAAGAGATCAAATTAAATCCGCCCCCAAACTATTAAGTGCCGGTCTTTAGATTTACCTCCATGTCAACCAAATCCACGCCTACGTGGCATGACTTGTCCCCATCATCTACTTGGAAGGGAAGTAAAAAGTATTTCTCAAATTTGTCTGCTTCAAAATAGCATCCAAGAAGTGAATTTGAAAAAGCTCATTAATTACTGTTATAATTTTTCTGGATATGGTTGAGTTATGAGTCATTGTAGCCAATGAATATTTTCATCATTTCTCATATAATACTTTTTGACAGTCAGAACTCAGGAAAAGCTCTATTCTTCATCAAAGGAGTCCAGAAGATAATCAATATGATTCAAATTATCTATGCTTACAAAATTTTGGAGGATTTCAGTATTTAATATTCTGAAAAGGGTATACTCTGATTTTGTTTTTGAATGAAGAAAATAATATAGTTAAGTGCAACAATATGGCGGAAGCCTTTGTGGGAGGATTTTGTTGGGCCTCCTTTTGTTAAATTGAGAGAGATTAATAGTGGATAACCCTAACTCAATTGAGAACAAATAGAGAAGAAGCATAAAAAAAATATGGAATGAGAAAATGAAAGCTTACGGTTGTACACCTATGCACTATTTATGCTAAATAGAAATAACTAACTACCCTAACCAACTGAGCGTCTTAACATAATTAACTCTTATTGTCTATTTACAAAAGTACCTTTTGCTCTAAGTGATTCCTACTTCAACACCCCCTCAACCTGGGCAGCTTGCCAGTTAAGAATTCATGTTGTGATCTATTCAATCCTTTTGTCAGGATGTCTGCCAATTGATCCCTTGTATTCATATGTTGTGTCTTAACCAAGCTTAGTTGTATCTTCTTGTCACGACCCAAAACTAACCCTGTCGTGATGGCGCCTATCGTAGTACTAGGCAAGCCGACACATTACTAAAACGAACCGATATTTTTTCATTTCAAAGATAGTTTCAAAGCTATTTAATATCAAACCTTCACAAGGATTTCAAATCAAAACAAAAGTGCGGAAAAGAAAGCCCGATATCGGGGTGTCACTAGTCATGAGCATCTACTACAACCGTCTAACAATATCAAGACTAACATAGTCTGGAAATAACTGAATACAACTAAGGGAAAATAAAGAGGGAGGAAAAGCAGGGCTGCGATCGCCAAGCAGCTACCTTGCTAACTCTGATGGATCTGCAACTGAACAATCAACACTCACTACCGCTTCCAGAAATGCCAGGATCAGCACACAAGGTGCAGGGAGTAACGTGAGTATGCCAACTCAGTAAGTAACAACAGTAAATTAAGGCTGAGAAGTAGTATCGAGCAATAATGCAAGTATAGTTCATATCACAAAAACTTAGTAAAATACGGCATGCTTTTAAAATAATAGTTTGAATCAAATCAGCTTGTTAAAATCCAGTTCCAGTAAAATCATTTAAAAACATCTTTCAACAGTTTTCGAACAAAGGTTCATTGCAAAAGTGAGCAAAATGATGAAATCACAAACAGCCCCTCGGATAAACATCACTCGTATACAGCCCATCGAGCAAACATCACTCATATACAGCCCCTCGGGCAAACCTCACCATCACTCAGATCAGCCCCTCGGGCAAACCTCACCATCACTCGTACCTCCTAGTCACTCATCACTCGGCACTCGGCACCCGCACTCAGTAGGTACCTGCGCTCACTGGGGGTGTGCAGACTCCGGAGGGGCTCCTTCAGCCCAAGCGCTATAACAAGCCAATCATGGCATAAATCAATTAGGCCCTCGGCCTCACTCGGTCATGAATCAGTAAAACATGTTGCGGCGTGCAACCCGATCCCATATATATCCTCACAAATCAGGCCCTCCGCCTCACTCAGTTATAAAGCAGTGAAATCCAGCCCAAACAACATCTATATGATGCATCAAAATGGAGTAATAGAGACCGAGTTATGCAGTAAATAAGTATAAACATGACTAAGTATAAATTTCCAATCGAAAACAATGAGAGGATAGCAATAAAAGACCTCTAAGGGTCCAAACAACACTCGCATAAGGCCTAAACATGGCATCCAGCCCGATTTACGGAAATTCTTTCTAAAACAAGTGAGAGGCATGTAGTTTGAACAAAATATTCAACTTTACAGTAAATACGGGACGGACCAAGTCACAAACCCCAACGGTGCACGCCCACATGCTCGTCACCTCAAAAATAGTCACATGACACCAATTCTGGGTTTCATACCCTTAGGACTAGATTTACAATCGTTACTTACCTCAAACCGATCAAATCTCTACTCGGCGATGCTCTTGCCCCTCGACTCGGATTTCAAATGCTCCGAATCTATTCACAACCAGTACAATACCATCAGTATATGCTAAAGGAATGATTTCCACAAGAAAAACTATCAAATTAGACCAAGAACCCGAAATCGGCTCAAACCTGGCCCCTGGGCCCACTTCTCGAAATCCGACAAAAATCACAAAACTGGGAAACCCATCCACTCACGAGTCCATACATACAAAATTTATCAAAATCTGACTCCATTTGGTCCCTCAAATCCCCAAATCAAACTCTCCAAATTTTCAAGCCCTAAATTCCCAAATTTCTAGCTCAAATTCCCAATTAGATGATGAATACAGCCAGAGATTCATGAAATTTATAACATTATAGGTTGAATCACTTACCCCAACATTGCTCCTTGAAATCCTTCAAAAAATCGCCTCTCTCCCGAGTTCTTCACACCCAAAATCGAAAATGGAGAACAAAACCTTGAGCTGGGGTTTTTCTGCCCAGCAAAACCGCACCTGCGGTCCCATTTCCGCATCTGCGGGATCGCTTCTGCGTAGAGGGCTCCGCTTCAGGAATTTCATTAAATGTCTGCTTCCGCTTCTGCGATTGCCTGACCGCATCTGCGGTCATCGGAGATGCGGGGACCAAGCCGCACCTGCGATTCATCTGCGCACCTGCGCCTCAAATCCGCTTCTGCGAGCCTCGCACTTGCGGTTCCAACTCCGCAGGTGCGGTTAAGACAGAACCAGCAGCTTCAGCTGCATTTTCCAAACTCCAAACTCTTCGTTAACCATCTGAAATCATCCCGAGGCCCTCGGGACCTCAGCCAAACATACCAACACATCCCATAACATCAATCAGACTTAGTCGAACCTTTGAATCACTCAAAACAACATCAAAGCACCAAATTACCCTCGGGTTCAAGCCTAAGAACTTCTAAACTTCGAAATTCCGCAAACGTTGCCGAAACCTATCAAATCACGTCTGAATGGCCTCAAATTTTGCACACACGTCACAAATGACACTATGAACCTACTTCAACTTCTGGAATTCCATTCCGACCTCGATATCAAATTTTTCACTGCCGACCAAAATCGCCAAATTTCCAACTTTCGCCAATTCAAGCCTAATTCTACCACGGGCCTTCAAAACACATTCCGGACGCGCTCCTAAGTCCAAAATCACCTAACGGAGCTAACCAAACCATAAAAATCCAAATCCAAGATCGTTTACTCATAAGTCAACATCCAGTTGACTTTTCCAACTTAAGCTTCTAAATAGGAGACTAAGTGTCTCATTCCACTCCGATACCACTCCGCACCCGAACCAACCAACACGGTACGATAAAATACAGCTGAATAACACAAAAGGAAGCAGAAATGGGGGAAACGGGGCTATAACTCACGAAACGACCGGTCGGGTCGTTACATCCTCCCCCTATTAAACCAACGTTCGTCCTCGAACATGCCAGGAGTTGTTCAAAAATCCATCAAATCACCGTGTAATCTCAATATGCACATACCCGAGGGTGATCCCACATCACCCGATCCCATATAGGTCTGATAACACAACATGACTGAAATTTCTTAATCCAACCTAGTCCATAAGTCTTAGGGCCCAATTTCCAACATCCTGAATTTTCTATAAGATCAGAACCTTGCATCTACACACTGTATAAGTCCAAACAAGCTGAAATCATAACCCAAGATGTACTCACATGATATACCACATAATTCAAACACTCATAGCGACAATTTCTAATCACTGTAGTTGCTCAAAATAACCCAATACCGGTAATAAACCTCTTATCAAATAAAGCCTCATTCTAACACCTTCATATACTGCCAAATGATGAAAGAAACACGCATAAACTCATAACCATTCGTCAGATCAACAAGTCATGGAGCTCCCTCTTTTCCGACAGGAATTATAGCAGATTTCTAAGCCGACTTTCAAGATTATCCTTCTAACTATGTTGTAGTTAGTTATGATAGTATTCATTCTAAGTCCAATAACCTCATCTCATCCAACACGACCACCATGGTGACATGACACATCAATACAACCCAGAGCCACAACCTGTGCAATTCGTGCACCCAATAGCAACATCCCAAATGTACTCAATCATGAAAATGACTCAAACGAGAAAACTGTCCAGCCAGCTTAACAAGTACCAACACAACCATGCTAAGAGCCTAGCACACATCGTAGAACCAAAACTCACGAATCTAACACAAATGGTCGTACCTCTACATAACTTCGCTACAATGCGTGATCCCATCCAAACGCCGGTCCGTATTGTATACCTCGAGCCGCCATGCTCAAAATCAATAACCACGCGAAATTCGACATCAAGTACCAAAAGTGCATTATCATAACTACGGAGCAAATAACCCAATACCACAATCCGGAAAGAACATAGCAAATGCGCAATCAATCATGCAATACCCAAATACTCATCTCGCTTAAATTCAGCTTTAAAGCTCAAATTGAACCGCACCATATGTGCATATAACCAACGAATCACAACTCCTCGTAGCATAGAAGAGTAACTCACGGATCATATCAGAACACGAATATGCTCCATAACAACCGAATGGAACCTCCCTCAACAATAGCGATTCGGAGTCAACAAATCCGACTCGATGCAGAACACACATCCATATTAGGCCTACCAATGAACCGCAAATCAGCTCTGGTCCCCCACCACCACCACCACCACTACAATGACTGAATCACAACACATACTAACCTCTGACTAACCTTGGCTACATTTTTACAGTCCACAATAACGAAACAATCTACTCACGAGAACTCCCAGTCTCCAAATCCATAGAACATATTAATCACCATCTCTGATCTCAACTCCACCGCCTGAATGTCCACACTTCTCCAATTACACGGTCATCCCATGAGGAATACTCTAAAATTCTTCTGTGCCACAAAGCAAAATTTGAACTCCAGCAGCCGATCAAACAAGAGAGTGTTGTAATACCAATGAAGTATCCATAACTCAAACACATCCCCCTTTCTAAAATATATACTCTCATCAAGCCATACCAGTTAGTAATATCATTTACTTAGTCATATAAAGCTGTCCATGTTGCCTAAAATTTATGACCTTCCTTTCAAAACTGAACCGTGACCTTACACATGCAAATCTCAATCCTACACAACACACCGCATATACCATGACATCCTATGATAAATATGAGAACTTCATAATCCACTCCGAGTCACAAGCAACTACATACTAAACTAGCCAAGAACTTTCCATTTGATTCCATCTAGGAGAAAATCACTATAAATCACATGCTCCTCATGCCAGTAGAAAATATACATCTCTAACCGTGGTAGAAACCATCAAGAACGCTCTAAATCCCATTTGCACAAAACTAAACAGTCATGACTGAATCCTTCTAACTCAACCAAGCTACGTCACAAAAACCCAAGAGCATTGCCACGAAACACCTCTAGAAACTCATTACCTCATAAACACCCAAAGAACTAATGATACCCATTACCATGTCGATCCACCTACTACCAAGTTGTCCTATCTATCCGAGTTCCTTCTGAATTACCTTCAAATTGATACTTGTCCTCGCCATAACACCACAATCCTCAACCCAGACTCACCACACGAGACCCAAGCATAAAACCACATCGCCCTAAGGTTCATAAGCCATTGAATACTCTCTTAAATATCCCCCAAAGTACAACATTCAAAATACTTACCCTGAAAAGACTTCCTGCGAATCTAAAGCCATTACCTTCACCTTCCTCATACTGTTATGTAGAATCCATAATGATATAGAAATGCCACAAGTCTTGACACCCTCTAATGTAAACCTCAGTTTCTAGCCAAATACACATCTTGAAGATCCCTAATTGTTACATATAAATCTTGAATCCATTAGAATATTCTTGGGAGTCATCCACTCTACTCAAGTCTCAATTAAACTGATCAAACGAACCGAACGACCTGTGCCCCCATTTGTACAACAACACCTATGGAAGTAACCCATTCTTCTAAGCAGCCGGGCGATTTCCTACTCCATATCGAGACATACAATTCTCTTATCGTATCTGAATGGTGAAGGTACATTGCGTGGTTGTGGTCAAATTCAGTTTTTGCCATTACTGAATCTCTAAACCTCAACATGAAATTGAAATTAGATCTCACCGAAGACTTGAATGAAATTAACTATTGAATTGATGAATTTGGCTCACAATCATAGTCATATTCTTTTATACCATATTAAGCTGAGAGAGATTAACAATGGATAACCCTAACTCAATTAAGAGCAAGTCGTATAGCGAAGAAGCATCATAAAATATCTGGAATAAGAAAAGTGAAAGTTTACATACAGCTATACACCTATGCACTATTTAAGCTAAATAGTAATAACTAACTATATTAACCAACTGAACGACATAACAGAATTAATTGCTACTGTCTATTTAAAAAACTACCCTTCATTCTAAGTGATGCCTACTTCAACACTTTCGATTCCCGTGTTCCTGAATTCTAAATTAAGTTGTTGGAAATTTGCTATTGATTTTTTATTTGGATTTTGTAGATCCGTGAGGAGTATTTATTGGGTATAGAATAAATATGAGGAGTGACACCGCCTATCAAAATATAAATGAAGACCTTGACGAGTTACTCGAGAAATCTAGGCTTGCACCAGTGAGCACCAGCATTATTTTTGTAAGCTCTATCTGTAACTAATTTGGGTTTGTAAGCTCTTTAGCTTCACAAATGATGTTTGACTATAATAATATTTTTAGTATATTACTTACCTTATATTTTAGTATTTTATTTATAAATTGTATGGAGTTTGAGCTTAATTGAGTTGATTTTATGTGTAGGACCATTTGAATGCGAAGAGAAATGAAGGCTGCACAAAATGATGTTAAAAATACAAGAAAAGTGCACGAAATGAGAATTAGCACAAGGCAAGGAGGGATCTTGCCTCGAACCTCGCCTCACCTGGCTAGAGGCGAGGTCAAGCTCGCGCCCAGCCAGGCCTCGCAAGGTCTAGGGCCTCGCCCCACACGTAGTCTCATAAGGAAGATAGCCCGCCTCAGACTAGACCTTAGTCGGGTCCCCCTGTCCGAGAGAAAAGTGTTTCCTTGTAGAGTTTGGACTTGGAGACTTCGGCCCTAACCTATACATACCCCATAAACATGTCTAAGGCAAGAAGGTCTAAGGAACAAAAAGAGAGCATGGAATTCTCTCATCTTCCATCCTTAATTCGTATTTGTAGTTCTTATGATTCAAAATAATAGTTTAATTGTTCATATGATAATGAGTGGATAAAACCCCTCATGTTCTAGGGTTTATGGGTTGTTCTTGTCTATTTTACTATGTAGCTAACAATAGAATACTATGTACGAATCTTTAGTTGAACTCGAATGTGAAAACTATATGCAAGTGGAAACTATATATTGCATATAGAATTGAATAGAGTAAGTTCATGAATCCAGGTATCGAAGAATAGATTTGCGATTACGATAGACATATTTTAGTTGTCTTACTTGGTTATTATTGCATGAAATACACATGCGTTCTAGTTAACTCTGATTCTATAGACGTATAGTATAAGGTTAACATGAATAGGTGAAAAAGGCATCGAATGAACCTCACGAGCAAAATAAACTATGTTAATCAACACATCAAATAGAACAAGTAGTTGAATCAACCGAAAAACCTTAATACGAAAGACATTAATCCAATAACCCCAGAATATCTCCGTCTAATTGAATTTGCTCTAAAGTGCTCGTTTGCATTCTTGTTCTCTTAAATACTTATTAGTTTTTCGTAGTAATTTTAGTTAAATAAAAACCACAATCGTCTTCCTCAAAACCGCTTGAACAAATAACTTATAACTAATATAGTCTAGACAATAGTTGATCTTAAATACTCGTGGGAACTATACTTTGTTATCATTTTATTACTTGTCGATTCCGTACACTTGCATGTGCGTCGGCCCCAACAAGTTTTTGGCGTTGTTGTCGGGAATTTAAAAACTAGCTACTTGTCTAAAATAAGCTATTGTTGGTTATCTGTTCGCGTTTTAATTTGTTTGTTGTTTTTTCTTCTACAGGAGTTCACACTTAATGCTATAGAGAACTGGAAGCTTAAACAACCTTTCTCTTTATGATCCTGAACTTGAAAAACTCTTTCATAAGTTAAGGAGGGAGGCAGAAGCGAGAGCTAGAACTGCAGAGTTGGGCATCGTAGTCCAACCACAGTCAGTAGAGATGGCAGAAAATGACGAGCGTCTGGTGAGCAAACATGACTTAGGCTATCGTAAAGTCTGACATAACTGGTCACTTTTAGCTTAAGCTATAGATGATGCAGCTTATTCAATCCACATGGTAATTTATGGGTCTTTATCATGAAGATACACAGTGGCATATACAATACTTTTTGGAATTACGGAAACTTACAACTCTTCGAATATTTTTAAGAATTATATCAGGCTGACTTTGTTTCCCTTTTCTCTATTTGGGGGAAGCAAAAGAATGGTTTCAAAAAGAGCCAGCTAACTCAATTCACATGAAATGATCTAGCAAGAAAATTTTTAATTAAGTTCTTCCCCGCGAAGAAGATTAAGTCGTTGAAGAGCCAGATTCTTGGGTTTCAACAATGGGATGACGAGTCTCTTCGTCAAGCTTGGGAAAGATACAAGAAGCTGCTCAGAGATTGCCCACATCACTATCAGACTGATAAGGTGTTGGGACGCATATTTGTTGATGGGTTAGATGTGTCTTCCAAATTGAATCCCGACTCAGCCTGTGGAGAAAATTGCATGCAGAAACCTTATAGTGAAATTCAGACTCTCTTGAACAACTTCATCGCGAATGGTTATAATTGGCAAGGTGATGGAGAACCGATAAGAATGATAAAAGATAGGGTAGCATGTGCACCCAAGCTGGAGGACTTTTTAGCCATGAGGGCAGCTATGGCTAAATTGACAAGTCAAGTGACTATCTGGTAATAGGTCAAGTGCATCAGATGTAGCATGTGCAACAGATGGCTACATATTATGATATTTGTGGAGAAGGTCACACGACTGACCAGTTCCTAGTAAATACAGAATCTATATATTACTTGGGACAGCAAGGTTAGGGTCCAATGAACTAGAATGCTCATATAGGAACACATATAATCCCAATTGGAGAAACCATCCCAACTTCTCATCGGGAGATAATAAAAACAATAGCCGACTTCAAGGAATTATAACTTACCACAACAGGCAGAGGAGACCAAGAATGGTTTGCTGAAGAAGCTCTTACTTGACAATCAACAACTCAGGCTTGACGATCAACAACTACGGACATCTTTCAGAAATTTAGAAAGGCAATTTGAGCAAATAGCCTGTAACGACCCGGCCGGTCATTTTGGGAGTTATAGCCCCGTTCCCCCAATTCCTGCTTCTTTTGTTTCTACAACTACATTATGACTTACCGAGTTAGTGGGTTCGGGTCCGGAGTGATTTCGCAGTGAATTGAGACACTTAGTCTCTTAGTTGGAAGTTTAAGTTGGAAAAATAGACCGCATGTTGACTTATGTGTAAACGGCCTCGGATTTAAATTTTGATGGTTCCGTTAGCTCTATCAGGTGATTTTGGACTTAGGAGTGCGTCCAGAATGAGATTTTGAGGTTCGTAATAGAATTAGGCTTGAATTGGAGAAAGTTAAAATTTTGGTGATTTGACAGACACTGGAAATTTTGATAGCGGGGTCAAATTTGATTTTTGGAAGTTGGAGTAGGTTGGTGGTGTCATTTATGACTTGTGTGCAAAATCTGAGGTCAATCGGACGTGGTTTGATAGGTTTCGGCGTCGTTTATAGAATTTGAAATTTTTAAAGTTTATTAGGCTTGAATCCGAGTGTAATTCGTGCTTTTGGTGTTGTTTAAGGTGATTTGAGTATTCGACTAAGTTCGTATGATATTTTAGGACTTGTTAGTATGTTTGGTTGAGGTTCCAAGGGCCTCGGGTGAGTTTCGGGTGGTTAACGGACTTGGTTTGAGTTGATGAAATAGCTGAAGGTTGCAGAAGTCTACTGGTGTTTTGTTTTCTGGTTTCCTTATATGCGATCGCAACGAGGCCCGCGATCGCGAAGGGTCATTGAGGGCTATGGAATTTTTCTTCTACGCCTTCGCAGAGAGAAGGCCGCGATCGCGGAAGTTGAGGAGCTTGTTCTTCGCGAATGCGTACAGTAGACCGTGTTCATGTAAGGGAAGTGAAGAAACTGTTGAGTGCATGCTTTGCCCTTTGTGGTCGTGTAAGGTAGAACGCGATCGCGTAACGTAGAACACGATCGCGTAGGTTGGAAATAGCAGAGGTACGCGTTCGCATGGGTGAAAACGCGTTCATGTAAGGCAAATTTGAGGGGCATGCTGGCTTGTGCTATGCGAACGCGCGAGGGTAGCCGCGTTCGCGATGAAGAAAATGTGGGCAGACAGTGTTAAATTCAAAATCGAGGGTTTGAGCCCATCTTTCATATTTTGAGCTAGAGATCACGGATTTGGGCAATTCTTGAAGGGATTTTTCATGGAGTTGATCGGGGTAAGTGTTTCTTACTTGGTTTTGGTTAAATCCCATGATCATATCTTTGATTTTATTATATAATTTGTGATTTGGGATGGAAAATTAGGGAAGAAGATGAAATGTTCGTGACCTAGATTTTTGGGATTTTGAATGGGATTAAGTTCTCGGGTTGGAGTAAATTTGGTATGGTTAGACTCGTGAGTGAATAGGCTTTCGGGTTTTGTGCTTTTGTCGGATTTTGAGACATGGGGCTGGGTTGAGCCAATTTCGGATTTTTGGGTCTAAATTAGTAGTTTTCTTGTGGAATTGATCCCTTTAGCCTATATTAATTGTATTGTACTACTTGTGGCTAGATTTGCGATGTTCGGAGGCGGACTCGCGAGGCAAGGGCATTTTGGAGTAGAGTTTTGAGGTAAGTAACAGATATAAATAAGGTCCTGAGGGTATGAAACCCCGGATTGTGTCATGTGATTATTTTGGAGGTGACGCACATGGTAGGTGACGAGCGTGTGGGCGTGCACCGAGGGGATTGTGACTTTGTCCATCCCGTGAAAACTGTAAAGTTGAACAACTTGGTGTTAGCTATATGCTCTCTATATGCTATAGAAATTGACTGTAAATCATGTTAGAAACCATGTTTAGGCTATGTGTTGGTACTGTTAGGTCCCACAGAAGCTGCGTTACATGTTGAATTGCCTGCGAAATGCTATTTATACTCAGTCGTAGTTTTTACTCGCATACCATATCTCAGTCTTTGTTATTCTATTTGATGCATCATATTACTGTTGTTTGGGCTGATTTTTCTGATTTTTGAGAGCCCAAGAGTCTGGAGAGATTGATGATTGAGTGAAGCCGAGGGCCTGATTGTGTGGATATTTATGGGATCGGGCTACATGCCGCAACATGTTTCATTGATTTTGCCATGATTTGCTTGATATAGCACCTGAGCTGCAGGAGCCCCTCCGAAGTCTGTACACAGCCCCAGTGAGTGCAGGTACCTACTGAGTGCGAGTGCAGAGTACTGAGTGCCGAGTGCCGAGCGATCGTGAAGAATGAGTGACTGTGAGGAATGAGTGATCGTGAGGTTGAAGTGAATGGGAGGAAAGCGTGATGCTTGCCTGAGAGACTATTCATGAATTCATTACTGATGCACACAGTTGCCCTATATCATTGTTTTGAAGACTTCTGAAACATATTTCATGCGGTTTTTATTTGCACTTGGAAGCATGCCTATTCTTTACTAAAATTTCTGAAATGAACTATATTTGTATAGCTCGTCACTGCTTCTCAGTTCCTTATATATTTCTGTTACTTATTGAGTTGGAAGTACTCATGTTACTCCCTGCCCCTTGTGTGCAGATCCAGGTGTGATCGGACGCGGAGGTCAGTGAGCTCGTGCGTGGTCGATTTCCGGAGATTCACGAGGTAGCTACCGGCGTTCGCCGACCTTGTGCTCCTTTCTTAGTGCTTTTTCTCTTCTATATTGGAATTTAGACGCAAACTATTGTAAATACTGTCTTTTAGATTGAAAGTCTAGTTGCTCATGACTTAGTGACACCCCGATGTTGGGGCTACTATTCCGTACTTGTGTTTTGAGATTTAAACTCTGTTTTCGAGAACTCTGCTTTAGTTACGAACATTTGATTTACCTTCTGTGCAATATTGGAAGTGATTTTTACATGTCGGCTCGCCTAGTATCATCGATAGGCACCATCACGACATGTTAGGATTTGGGTCGTGACAAGTTGGTATTAGAGCCTAGGTTACATAGGTCTCACGAGTCATGAGCAGGTTTAGTAGAGTCCTGTGGATCGGAGCGGAGACGTCTGTGCTTATCTTCGAGAGGCTGCAGAACCCTTAGGAAAATTCACATTCTTGAATTCTTATCGTCCAAATCTGTTGATGCTGGTAACTAAACTTCTGTTATTCTATTCTCTCACGAGATGGTGAGGACACGTGCTACTGGGCAGGACGGACAACCATCAGTACCACCAGTCTAGGCCGCGAGAGGCCTAGGTTGCGGTAGAGGCCATGGTAGGGGTAGGGGTACCGCCCGCACAGCAGCTAGGGAAGCACCGGCAGATCCACCAGTTGCACCAGTTGAAGTCAGGTCCTAGTTGTGGATACACCAGCAGGACCAGCCCAGGCACCAGTTGTGCCTATTGTGATTCCAGGCCTTCAGGAGGCCTTAGCTTAGATTTTGACCGTGTGTACCAGTCTTGCTCAGGCAGTCTTTGTTCTGGCTGCAACAGCCACTTCTCATGCCAGGGGAGACACCCAAACTCCCGCTGCCCGTACACCCGAGCAGGTGATGCAGGGACTTCAGACACCGGGGGTACTACTAGTGCAGCCGGTAGCAGCTGCTCAGGCCATGTTGTCCCTGCTATGACTGATGATGAGCATCGGAGGTTAGAGAGGTTTGGTAGACTTCAGCCTCTATCTTTCAGCGGGATAGAGTCGGAGGATGCCCAGGGCTTCCTGGACAGATGTTAGAGGATTCTCTGTATAACGTGTATTCTGGAGACAGTGGGGTCTCGTTCACTACTTTTCAATTCACTGGAGCTGCCCTTACCTGGTGGGAGGCTTATCAGAGGCGTAGGTCAGTTGGTGCAGTGCCACTTACACGGCAGGAGTTTTATGTTCTCTTCTTGGAGGAGTATGTGCCGTAGCCTCACAGAGAGGAGTTGTGCAGACAGTTCGAGCAGTTGCATCAGGATGATATGATTGTGACACACTATGAGATGAGATTTTATGAGTCAGCCCGTCATGCTGTTTGGTTGGTTCCCACGGACAGGGAGAGGATCAGAAGGTTCGTTGATGGCCTCACTTACCAGCTGCTGATACTTATGACTAAAGAGAGGATGTCTGGTGCTACTTTTGAGGAGGTGGTTGACATTGCTCGGGAGATAGAGTCTATCCGCCCCCAGGAGCGAGTTGAGAGGGAGGCCAAGAGGCCTCGTGGATTCGGTAGTTTTGGTGGTGTTCCATTTGGAGGCCAGTTCTACCACGGCAGGGGTCGTCAATTTAGGCACGCTCAGACGGCTCGCCCAGTTCACCGTAGTGCATCATTTGGCCATGGTTCACACAGTTCTCATCAGGGTCACTCATCTCTCAATGCCCTTCCAGCTCAGAGTTCATCCCCTGCTCCATTGGTTTAGGGCTCCTCTATTCCAGGCCTTTCTACCAGTTATCCCGGTGCTTGGGGCTCCCTTCAGTCCCCATCACCAGCACCAGGGAGTTGTTTTCAATGTGGGGATTTTGGGCATATGTGGAGGCAGTGTACTTGTCGTCATAGAGGTTCAGCACAGCAGAGGAGTCAGGCTGTATCTTCAGCACCAGTTAGTTCACCGTCCGCCCAGCCAGGTCGTGGCAGAGCTCAGTCAGCCAGGGGTCGCCCTAGAGGGGGAGGCTGATCAGGTGGCAGTCAGGCCCATTTATATGCACTCCCTGCCAGACCAGGTGCTATTGCTTCAGACACAATGATCACAGGTATTGTCTCAGTATGTTACCGAGATGCTTCTGTATTATTTGACCCTGGTTCAACCTATACATATGTATCCTTATATTTTGCTCATTATCTGGATATGCCCTGTGAGTCTTTAGCTTCATCAGTTTATGAATCTACTCCGGTGGGCGATAATATTATTGTGGACCGTGTGTATAGGTCGTGTGTAGTGACTATTGGGGGATTGGAGACTAGAGTTGACCTTTTGCTGCTTAGTATGGTTGATTTTGACGTGATATTGGGTATGAATTGGCTATCTCCGTGTCATGCTATTTTGGACTATCACGCCAAGACAATGATGTTGGCGATGTCGGGGTTGCCTCGGATTGAGTGGTGAGGTTCTTTAGGCTATGTCCCCAGTAGGGTAATTTCATACTTGAAGGCTCAGCGGATGGTTGGAAAGGTTTGTCTTTCTTATTTGGCCTTTGTGAGGGATGTCAGTGCAGAGACACCTACTATTGATTCTATTTCGATGGTGTGAGATTTTCCGGATGTGTTTCCTGCAGACCTGTCGGGCATGCCACCGGATAGGGATATTAACTTCGATATTGATTTGGTGCCGGGTACTCAGCCCATTTCTATTCCACCGTATCGTATGGCACCGGCGGAGTTGAAATAATTGAAGGAGTAGCTTCGGGAACTCCTTGATAAAGGGATTTATTCGGCCTAGCGTGTCACCTAGGGATGCACTAGTCCTATTTGTGAAGAAGAATGATGGTACCATGAGGATGTGCATTGATTACTAGCAGTTGAACAAAGTCACAATCAAGAACAAGTATCCTTTGCCGCGTATTGATGATCAATTTGACCAGCTTCAGGGAGCGAGGGTGTTCTCCAAGATTTATTTGAGGTCAGGGTGTCACCAGTTAAAGATTCGGGACTCGAATATTCTTAAGACACCTTTCAGGACCCGTTATGGTCATTATGAGTTCCTTGTGATGTCTTTTGGGCAGACCAATGCCCCAGTAGCGTTCATGCATCTGATGAACAGTGTATTTCAGCCATATCTCGACTCGTTTGTTATGTATTAATTGATGATATCTTGGTGTACTCTCGTAGACAGGAGAAGCATGCCCAAAATTTGTGGATTGTGTTGCAGCGGTTGAGGGAGGAGAAGCTTTATGATAAGTTCTCCAAGTGTGAGTTCTGGCTCAGTTCGGTCACGTTCTTGGAGCACGTGGTGTCTAGTGAGGGTATTCAGGTTGGTTCGAAGAAGATAGAGGCGATTCAGAGTTGGCCCAGACCGTCTCAGCCACAAAGATTCGGAGCTTTCTTGGTTTGGCTGGTTATTACGGTCGGTTCGTGCAGGGTTTCTCTTCTATTGCATCGCCCTTGACCAAATTGACCCAAAAGGGTGTTCCTTTCAAATGGTCGGACGAGTGTGAGGCGAGTTTTCAGAAGCTCAAGACAACCTTGACCACAGCTCTAGTTCTAGTTCTACCATCAACTTTTGGATCTTATACAGTATATTGTGATGCTTCTCGAATCAGTATTGGGTGTGTTTTGATGCAGGAGGGTAGAGTGATTGCTTATGCTTCACGCTAGTTGAAGCCTCATGAGAAGAACTACCCTGTTCATGATTTGGAGTTGGCTGCCATTCTTCATGCATTGAAGATTTGGAGGCACTATCTTTATGGTGTGTCTTGTGAGGTGTTTATTGATCATCATAGCCTCCAGCACTTGATTAAACAGAAGGATCTCAATTTGAGGCAGCGCAGATGGTAGGAGCTACTAAAGGACTATGATATTACTATTCTGTATCATCCGGGAAAGGCCAATATGGTGGCTGATGCCTTGAGTATGAAGGGAGTGGGTATGGGCAGTCTTGCATTCATTCCTATTGGTGAGAGACCTTTTGTAGTTGATGTCCAGGCTTTGGCCAGCCAATTCATGAGATTGGATATTTCGGAGCCTAGTCGGGTTCTAGCCTGTGTGGTGTCTCGGTCTTCCTTATTTGTTCGCATCTAAGAGTGCCAGTATGATGATCCTTATTTGCTTGTCCTCAAGGACAAGGTTCAGCACGATGATGCCAGAGATGTGACTATTGGTGATGATGGGGTGTTGAAGATGCAGGGCCGAATATGTGTGCCTAATATAGATGAGCTTCGGGAGTCGATTCTTGATGAGGCCCACAGCTCGCGGTATTCCATCCATCTGGGTGCCGCGAAGATGTACCACGATTTGAGATAGCTCTATTGGTGGAGGAGAATGAAGAAGGACATAGTTGGGTTTATAGCTCGGTGTCTCAACTGTCAGCAGGTGAAATATGAGCATCAGAGACCGGGTGGCTTGCTTCAGAGTATAGAGATTCCAGAGTGGAGGTGGGAGCGGATCACCATGGATTTCGTAGTTGGGCTCCCACGGACTTCGCAGAAGTTCGATGCTATTTGGGTGATTATGGATTGGCTGACCAAGTCCGCGCACTTCATTCCTATGAGTACTACCTATTCTTCAGATCGGTTGGTTGAGATTTACATCAGAGAGATTGTTCGCCTGTACGGTGTGCCAGTTTCCATCATTTTAGATAGAGGCAAGCAGTTTAGATCGCAGTTTTAGAGAGCCGTGCCACGAGAGTTGGGCACTCAGGTTGAGTTGAGCACACCATTTCACCCTCAGACGGACGGACAGTCCGAGCGCACTATTCAAATTTTGGAGGACATGCTATGCGCATGTGTCAATGATTTTGGTGGTTCATGGGACCATTTTCTGCTGCTCGCGGAGTTTGCTTACAATAACAGTTATCAGTCGTGTATTCAGATGGCTCCGTACGAGGCTTTATATGGGAGGCGGGGTAGGTCTCCGGTGGGTTGGTTTGAGCTGGGTGAGGCCAGGCATTTGGGTACAGACTTGGTTCAGGATGCATTGGACAGGGTGAAATTGATTCAGGAGCGGCTTCGCACGTCGCAGTCGAGACAGAAGAGTTATGCTGATAGGAAGGTCCGTGATGCGTTTTACATGGTTGGGGAGAAGGTTTTGCTGAGGGTTTCACCCATGAAGGGTGTTATGAGATTTGGGAAGAAGGGCTAGTTGAGCCCTCGATTTATTGGGCCATTTGAGGTGCTTCGGAGGATTGGGGAGGTGGCCTATGAGCTTGCTTTTCCACCTAGCTTATCGAGTGTGCATCCAGTATTTCACATTTCTATGCTCCGGAAGTATGTCCGCGATCCGTCTCATGTTTTAGATTTTAGCACGGTTCAGTTAGATGGTGATTTGACTTATGATGTGGAGCTAGTGTCTATTTTGGAGCGGCAGGTTCGAAAGTTGAGGCCAAAGGATATAGCTTCAGTGAAAGTGCAGTGGAGAGGTCATCCCGTGAAGGAGGCTACTTGGGAGACTGAGCGGGAGATGCGGAGCAGATATTCACACCTATTTGAGGCTCCGAGTATATTTCTAGACCCGTTCGAGGACGAACATTTTGTTTAAGAGAGGGAGGATGTAACGACTCGGCCGGTCGTTTCGAGAGTTATAGCCCCGTTCCCCCATTTCCTACTTCTTTTGTGTCCTATAGCTGCATTATAACTTACTAGGTTAGTTGTTTCGGGTCCGGAGTGATTTTAGAGTGAATTGAGACACTTAATCTCTTAGTTGGAAGTTTAAGTTGGAAAAGTTGATCGGATGTTAGCTTACGTGTAAAAGACCGCGAATTCAAATTTTTATGGTTCTGTTAGTTGCGTTAGGTGATTTTGGACTTAGGAGTGCGTTCGGAATGAGATTTGGAGGTCCATAGTAGAATTAGACTTGAATGGGCAAAAGTTGGAATTTTTGGCGATTTTGACCGACAGTGGAAATTTTGATAGCGGGGTCGGATTTGATTTTCGGAATTTGGAGTAGGTTCGTGGTGTCATTTATGACTTGTGTGCAAAATTTGAGGTCAATTGGACATGGTTTGATAGGTTTCGGCGTCGTTTGTAGAATTTGGAAATTTCAAAGTTCATTAGGCTTGAATCCGAGTGTAATTCGTGCTTTTGATGTTGTTTGAGGTGATTTGACGATTCTACTAAGTTTGTATGATATTTTAGGACTTGTTGGTATGTTTTATTGAGGTCCCGAGGGCCTCGGCTGAGTTTCAGGTGGTTAACGGACTTGGTTTGAGTTGATGAAATAGCTGAAGGTTGCAGAAGTCTGCTGGTGTTTTGTTTTCTGGTTTCCTTATATGCGATCGCAAGGATAGGCCCGTGATTGTGAAGGGTCTTTGAGGGCTGTGGAATTTTTCTTGTACAAGTTCGCAGAGAGAAGGCCGCGATCGTGAGAGTTGAGGAGCTTGTGATTCGCGAACACGAATAGTAAACCGCGTTCGCGTAAGTGAAGTGAAGCAACTGTGGAGTGCATGCTTTGCTCTTTGCGCGTAAGTAGAACGCGATCGCGTAGGTTGGAAATAGCAGAGGTATGCATTCGCATGGGTGAAACCGCGTTCGTGTAAGGCAAATTTGAGGGGCAGGCTGGCTTGTGCTATGCGAACGCGAGAGGGTGATCACGTTCGCGATGAATAAAATCGGGGCAGACAATGTTAAATTCAAAATCGAGGGTTTGAGCCCATTTTTTATATTTTGAGCTAGAGATCACGGATTTGGGCGATTCTTGAAGGGATTTTTCGCGGAGTTGATTGGGGTAAGTGTTTCTTACTTGATTTTGGTTAAATCCCATGATCATATCTTTGAATTTATCATCTAATTTGTGATTTGGGGTGGAAAATTGGGGAAGAAGATGAAGTGTTCTTGAGTTAGATTTTTGGGGTTTTGAATGGGATTTTGTTATCGGATTGGAGTAAATTTGGTATGGTTAGACTCGTGAGTGAATGGGATTTGGGGTTTTATGACTTTTGTCGGATTTTGGGTTGAGCCAATTTCGGATTTTTGGGTATACATTAGTAGTTTTCTTGTGTAATTGATCTCTTTAGCCTTTATTAATTGAATTGTACTGCTTGTGGCTAGATTCGGGACGTTCGGAGACCGACTCGCGAGGCAAGGGCATTTTGGAGTAGAGTTTCGCTCAGATTGAGGTAAGTAATAGCTATATATCTGGTCCTGAGAGTATGAAACCCCGGATTTGGTGCCATGTGATTATTTTGGAGGTGACGCACATGCTAGGTGACGGGCATGTGGACATGCACTGAGGGTATTGTGACTTGTTCCATCCCGTGGAAACTGTAAAGTTGAACAACTTGCTATTAGCTATGTGCTATCTATGTGTTATTGAAATTGACTGTAAATCATGTTAGGAACCATGTTTAGGCTATGTGTTGGTAATGTTAGGTCCTACAGAGGCCGCGTTAAATGTTGAATTGCCTGCTAAATGCTATTTGTACTCAGTTGCTGTTTTTACTCGCATATCATATCTCAGTCTCTGTTATTCTATTTGATGCATCATATTACAGCTGTTTAGGCTGATTTTCCTGATTTCTGAGAGCCTGAGAGACCGGAGAGATTGATTACTGAGTGAGGCCGAGGGCCTGATTGTGAGGATATTTGTGAGATCGGGTTGCACGCCGCAACATGTTTCATTGATTTTGCCATGATTTGCTTGATATAGCGCTTGGGCTGCAGGAGCCCCTCCGGAGTCTATACACACTCCCAGTGAGCACAGGTACCTACTGAGTGCGAGCGCCGAGTGCTGAGTACTGAGTGCCAAGTGCTGAGCGATCGTGAGGAATTAGTGACTGTGAGGAATGAGTGATCGTGAGGTTGGAGTGAATGGGAAGAGAGAGTGATGATTGCCAGAAAGAGTGTTCATGATTTCATTATTGATGCACACAGTTGCCCTATATCATTGTTTTGAAAACTTTTGAAAGATATTTTATCTGGTTTTTATTTGAACTTGACTTAAAAAAACTGATTTGACTTAAATTTCCGAATTGGAAGCATTCCTATTCTTTACTGAAATTTCTGAAATGAACTGTATTTGTATAGCTCGTCACTGCTTCTTAGTTCCTTATTTATTTCTGTTACCTACTAAATTGGAAGTACTCACGTTACTTCCTACACTTTGTGTGCAGATCCAGGTGTAACTGGATGCGGAGGTCAGTGAGCTCATGCGTGGTCAATTTTCGGAGATTCACGAGGTAGATGCCGACTTTTGCAGACCTTGTGCTCCTTCCTTATTGCTTTTTCTCTTCTGTATTGACATTTAGGCGCAGACTATTGTAAACACTGTGTTTTGGAATTAAATTCTAGTTGCTCATGACTTAGTGACACCCCGATGTTGGGGCTACTATTCCGTACTTGTGTTTTGATATTTAAACTCTGTTTTCAAAAACTCTGCTTTAGTTATGAACTTTTGATTTACCTTCTGTGCAATATTTGAAGTGATCTTTACATGTCGGCTTGCCTAGTATCATCGATAGGCGCTATCACGACAGGTTAGAATTTGGGTCTTGACATAGCCTCTAACCAGAATGTTAGACCGGCTGGAGATCTCCCAAGCGATACTGAGAAAACTCTCATAGAACAAGTGCAAGATCTCACTCGAGAAGCTGGAGAGAACTGGAGGAGCTACCCTCTAAAAAGTATGTACATGAAAGAGAGTTGGTGTCTAAGCCAGTAAAGGAAGCAGAAATAAGGATGTTGAGCAAAGGCAAGAGATGGACATAAGGCCACAACCGGCTTTGCCACAAAGATTGCAGAAGCGGAAAGATGATGCTAAGTATAAGAAGTTTTTGGATATTTTGATCCAAGTACGTGTGAATCTGCCTTTGGTGTAAGTATTGCAGGAAGTGCCTAAATATGCCAAATATCTTAGAGACATTGTGGCTAATAAGCAGAGTTATGCAGAATTTGAATCAATTGCACTTAACGAGGAGTGTAGTGCTAAAGTACAGAGTAAGCATCCTCAAAGCTAAAGGATCTTGGATGTTTTACTATTCCCCTAGCCATTGGAAAAGATGAGATTGGTAGAGACCTATGTGATTTAGAGGAAAGTATTAATTTGATGCCCTTATCTGCTTTTAAGCAACTAGAATTGGGAGCCCTCAGACCTACTACGATCACTTTATAGTTAGCATATAGGTCGTTAGCAATGCCAGAAGGGATTTAGCTCATTCCGCTGACTTTATTACTCTTGACTACAAGGCAGAGAAGAAGTGCCTATTATTTTGGGGCGATCATTCTTGGCTACTGATGGAGAAATTATTGATGTATGGGAAGGTAAGATAAAGATGAAAGTGCATGATGAATAAGTCACTTTTAATGCGTACAAGGCGCTCAAAATTCCCAAGAATTATAAGGATTTATGCATGATTTTTGTGGTGGAATAAAAGTTGATTGAGCAAGGTACTTATATGAATCATAGTGGCATTGAAAAAAAGTTGAGTTAGAGGAGGTGGTGTTGAAGGCTGAGTATGTAAAGGTTAAAGAGAAGAGGGTCAGAAAGGAAAAAGGAGATCCTCCTAGAGCGCGTATGAACGCAAAACACCATGGAAGGAAGAGAGCGAAAGTGTCTAGCATGAGCAAGAGGTTCACGTCGTGCTGCGACGTTAAATTAGGCGCTTGTTCGGAGGCAACCCAATGTTATTGCTTTTTTTTCTTTAAAATATATTTGTAGTGTTATTTTTATTTTGTAGGATCATGAGCATTGGAAGCAAGACCATAAGATGTGCAAAAGCGAGCTTGATGGTTAGGATTAAATATGGGGTGCCCAAACAGGATCATATCTGGGAGAAGCTTCAGTACCCTGTGAGCTGCTATTATTTCGGCCGTTGGACTTTCAAGGAGTTTCAAATCTACTCTCGTTTTTTTAATTTTATTTTTGCATTGGCGACACTACACTTTTTTAAGTGTGGATGGGAGAATTTCTTGGGATAATTAGTAGTATTATATTAGTACCAATTAGCTTCTTATTTTTTATTTGTAGTTTTGTGTTCTCTTTATAGTTATCTTCTTGTTTCTTATTTTAGGATTGCTTATTTAGAATAGTAAAATCATTAGTATAGTAGTTAGCTATATAGTATTCTAGTAGGAACTTAATTTTAAAAAATCAAAAATAAGGAAAATAAAAAAAATTTAGAAAAAGATTGGACTTTTCCCGACATGGATCTTCTAGACAGTTTTCTTGAGGGATTAAAAGCTAAAAAACAAAAAAAAAACACAAAATATGTCTTTTAGCTTTTTTAATAATTTCGTATGATTTTTCTTTGTGCCTCAGTTCTTTTCCGTGGAATGTAGCTTGAACCAGATAGTTTTTCTCATGATTTTTCTTTCTCGGTTCTTTTTCATGGGATGTACATTGAACTGGGTAGAGCTTTTTTGTAGGTTAAGATGTAGGAAATAAAAGGATTAAGAATGATGAGATTCCTAGGCACCTGACTAGTTTGATAGTAGCATATTTAGACTTTGGCGTGTGTAGTATCTTTCTTATATTTTGAAATTGTTGATAATGCCTTGATGAATAGGCTAGCATGTTTGATGACACCTATGCCTCGTTTTCTTGACTTGTGTTTACTTTGTGCATAATTCTTAATATCTCTTGGCTCCGTGAATACATGCTTTAGTTTGAGAGTCGTTATGGGATGTGTGGTAAAAAATTTGTACAGTCCATATTTTTGCATTTGAGTCTAGAACATGCTCGGCATGTGAGTTGAACCGAAATCTTAGGTGTTTCTCGGTTTGAAAAATAATTTTAGGCCTTCTTTGATTTTTTTAGCCTTGTTTCTTATCAAAAATAAAAATATCTCTACTTAGCACTGATCCTATAGATCTTTTATTTGGCACCAACCTATACCCATTTGTTCTAGATTTACATTATATTTTACCTCTTAAAGTACTTAATTATAATGAATGTTAGAAAGAAGTAAGGAGGGAATTTGAGTGGCTTTTGAGTGGAACCAATAAAAGAAAGAAAGGTAAACTTGTATCGTAAAAAATACACCACTAGCGGGGAGTGTAAAACATAAGAAAAATGTATTAAAAAATAAAAATAAAAAATCTGCAAGAAAGAAAAATATTGCAAAAGAAATAATACTTCTTGTCCTTGCTAGTGAGTGCGAATTAAAGTAGTGCTTAAAGAAAGAGGAAATATTTTCTAGGGTGATCTTGCTTGTGAAATTGAAGTTGGGTTGAAGAAATCTGCGCTAAAGTTGATTGTGTGATATGCTAAAGTGCTTAGGAGGGTTAGCCACTATTTCTAAATATATCATACCCATCCCTTAGCCCACAGTACAACCATGATAAATTTAATTTTAGATTGAGCGTGCCTACAAAAATATAGGTTTACATAAGGGGCAAGCTTATGGTACCTTTTGTATGCATGTGACTTTTTTGAGAGAGTGAAAGATTTCTTTCATATATGTGTGAGTTCTTAAACTATATTTGATCATGAAATTCGAATGTGTGAATCGCTTATTCTCATTGATTTTATTGTGAGGGCACATGATTTTACGATTGATAGGTTACATTATTAGACTTTTCTACGATGTTGAATGTTCAAGCCATGAGTGCATTGTGATACTGAGTTGGTTTTTGAGGCTAGGATTGTGATGAGCATGTTGTTTATGTTTCAAAATTTTTTGGAGTATGGCATGAGTTAAAAGGAAGTGTGTGTTGAATAGATATGTTATAGCTCAATTTGTAATACCCCAGACTTTAGACAGAGTCCCACATCGGCAAAATACAAAAAGGATGTTGGGTATATAAGTTAACAAGCCTTAGATTTTAGTGACGCGTTCTACCCGTGAGGACCTAGGCCCAGAGCGAAAAATATCACTAGAGGGTTGTACTGTTTCAGATGGTATCAGAACCACTCTTGTGTCAGCCTTGCTGATGGTGGGTCAGAGTTCAACTGAGTTTAGGAAAATTCCGATTAGGCGGGGCAAACCTCAGTGTTGAGCCTAGGCGAATTTCATGCGGTGGGGCAAACCTCAGCGTGGATGCTAAGTTCATAAGGGGTGTATGTAACACCTCGGACTTTAGATAGAGTCCCACATCGGCAAAACACAAGATGGATGCTGTGTGTATAAGTTAACAAGCCTTAGACCTTAGTGATGCATTAAAAACCCGTAAGGCCTTGAGCGGAGAATATGCTTTGAATGTGCTAAGTTGTAAAAGTGCAATAGGTAGAACAGATTATTGGTTGACTCGAGGGCGAGCAACGTTTAAGTTTGGGGCGGTGATGTTTGTCTATAACTCTATATTTTTAGTACATTACTTACCCTATATTTTGGTATTTTAATAATAAATTGTGTGACATTTGAGCTTAATTGAGTTGATCTGATGTGTAGGATCATTTAAACGCGAAGAGGAATGAAAGTTTCACAAAATAATGTTGAAAATATAAGAAAAGAGCACGAAAGGAGAATCACCGCAAGGTCAGGAGGGATCTCGCCCCCGACCTCGGCCCACCTGGCCAGAGTCGAGGTCAAGCTCGCGCCCAGCCAGGTCTCGCGAGGTCTAGGGCCTCGCCCCACACTTGGCCTCGTGAGGAAGATAGCTCACCCCAGACCAGGCCTTAGCCAATTCCCCTGTGCGAGAGAAAAGTGATTCCTTGTAGAATTTGGACTTGAATATTTCGGTCCTAACCTATAAATATCCCCTAAAAATGTCTAAGAAGGGGTGTGATGTATTTTGAAACCAAGAAGGTCCAAGGAACACAAACAAAGCACATAATCCTCTTATCTTCTATCCTTAATCTCATATTTGTAGTTTTTATGATTCATAATAATAGTTTGATTATTCATATTATCATGAGCGGCTAAACCCCTCTTGTTCTGGGGTTATAGGTTGTTCTTGACTATTGATGTTTGATGGTTGTTAATATTACTTGAATTAATCGTATTGTTTTGTTTATTAATTCTTGTGCTTAATTATTTTACTGTATTGCTAACACTAGAATACTATGTATGAATCTTTAATTGAACTCGAAAGGGGAAACTATAAATTGAATATATGATTGAATAGAGTAAATTCTTGAATTCGGATATCTGAGAATAGATTTGCAATTAGGATAGACACATTCTAGTTGTCTTACTTGGTTATATTGCAGGAAATACACATGCATTTTAGTTAACACTGATTCTATAGATGTATAGTATTAGGTTGGCTTGAATAGGCGAGCGACGCGTCAAAAGAACCTCACGAGCAAAATAAACTCTGTTAATTAATACTTCAGATAGACCAAGTGGTAGAATCAATCGGAAAAACTCGGATAGACATTAATCCCATGACCCCGGAGTACCCTCATCTCATTGAATTTGATCTAAAGTGTTCGTTTGCTCTGTTTGCATTCTTGCTCTCTTGATTACTTATTAGTTTTTCGTATTAACTATAGTTAAATAAAAATCACAATCATCTTCCTCAAAATCACTTGAACAAATAATTTTTAACTAGTTTTTTCTGACAATAATTGATCATAAATGCTCACTAGAACGATACTTATCACTTTATTACTTGTTGGTCACGTATACATGCGTGTGCGATATATATATATATATA
>NW_017672306.1:114727-127448 GCF_001879085.1 Nicotiana attenuata
ATATATATATATATATATATATATATATATATATATATATATATATATATATATATATATATATATATATAGAGTTTCTTATTGCGAAATGAATGACATTTATATTGCGAAATATATATATATATATAGCTTACTCCGGTAGGTGAGTAAGCTACCTCTTCCGCTTTCAGGCAAGGGTAGCTCTGAAGGGAGAGTTGAGCGGAACCAGGCATAAGGAGCAACAATCGCTATTGATAGTTCCCCCGCTAGGGGAACGTCAGGNATCCCATAATAAAATCTCTCTGATAAACATCTTGTCGATGATTCGATTTTAACATATTATTTATAATCTTCGTGTGCGCTTTTCGCCTGGCTTCTTTGCGTAAAGAACCTAACTCATCTGAAGTTAAGAAAAATGAACCATTTAACCTTTTAACCAGTGTATGCTAAGTAGTGGCAATAAGAATCTGAACTTTCTGAAATTGGAACCAGAACTTGAATAGGAAAACAAGTGGACACACCCGCAAGGAAACCCATCTCGAAACCAGCGAGTTGCCTAAAACCTCCCTTGTTGTCTTGCTTGCTTTCGGATAAGAAAGACTAGTCACTTTAACCTACCTTCCTAGCTTTAGTTGCCTTAAGGCTTGTCTTTCTTTCAGAACCTTGTTACTTTTAAGCTGTCTTTTCGCCTGAGGCTTTCGGACAAGACTACTTACTCCAGTAGGTTAGTAAGCTACCTCTTCCGCTTTCAGGCAAGGGTAGCTCTGAAGGGAGAGTTGAGCGGAACCAGGCATAAGGAGCAACAATCGCTATTGATAGTTCCCCCGCTAGGGGAACGTCAGGAGGGGGACATGCTCTATGTCCACTGATTCTGTTTAGTACAGTATAGGAAGTCCTTGTTTGAGTGAGAGCTTCTAGAATGTCATTCATTTCGCAATAAGAAACTCTATATATATATATATATATATATATATATATATATATATATATATAGATATAAATATATATATATATATATTAGGAAATTTAAAAGCAAAAGACGAAACAGCAAAACCCCAAACACCAAATCCCTTTCTTGAGGATTCAGCAAGAATCTAACTAATTTGCTACATAATATTTCAGCCAGAGAAAGCAAAATACTCACAAGATCATACATAATTTGGGAGCTTTTGGATAAATCCCCAAATACAGCAAAAAAGATCCAACCTTGTACGATCCTGCGATTGGAAGGCATTGCCAGAGATGGCATAGTGATCATCTGAAAAGGGATGAATTAGAAAATGGGTACCAAGTCAATCCAAAGGGCAACACAGTCCTACATGTGGCAGCGCTTGTTTCCCTTTTGGCTCACTATCTTTTGTTGAAGTTCTAGCTTACATATTCGGGTTATAGTTAAGTTGCTCAGACTCTTCATCTTCGATAGTGCATCCGTGTTGATACAACATCAACATTAGTATTGGTGTATGATAGTGAGTCAATATTGGGTACTTTGACCACAAACTATGAAGAAACTAAGATACGATTTGGCATTTTGATTTCTCAAGATAAAAGCTATTAAACATTTCTAGATGGCTACCTACTACTTGAGGATAAAAGATTGAAATACTGCACTTTACAAGCTATGCGTAAATATTTCACATGATATCTTATAATTTAATCATATATTTTTAGCTCTATTTTTAGATAAGCCGAAACTCCATACCCATATATGTATCTGAATCCGTACTTTCGAATTTTAAAATTTAGATTATGAAGGATCCTACTCGTACATCAGATATCCGAGCAACTTAAGGGTATAGCAGAATCAGATGATCGTATTTAGTCGAGAGTACATTGCTTAGTTGGTTTCAAAATTTTGATCCTTCACACGGTTTCGCACTAGCCAAATATCACTAATTGCATTATGATATGGACCTTCCAACTTGGTGGGATCTCTATATTTTTTGTCTTTACTTTTTCCATGGAAAGAGAGAGGGAAGCATTACTTTTTCAATCGTACTCAATATTTCTGAATCGTAATTTAAAAGTACAATAAATTGAGTGCCAACAACTTTAAAGGCTGAAGACATGAGCATTTAAGAGAAAGAAAAAACTTAAGCATGGAAGTTTTATATAGACCTAGAGAGTATCTCAACAAATGTAGCTATTAAAAATAAAGAAAGTGATCTATTTTGACAATGACAGTTAGTAGTACATATGAGCTGAATCATGGCATCACAAAGGGGTCCTGTTTTGAAAAGGGAGTTTCCATCTAATTAGTAAATTCAATTCTTCATTCTAGACCAAATTCCAAGTGTCGATAAGTCTTGTTTATTTGTGGAGGAATTTTATGAGTGAAATCAAGATTAGACTCGAAGCCTAGACTCTCAGTCGATAGGAATGCGAGACTTTAAGAAGAAAATGCTTTTGAACTTGCTAGAATAATCTGTCGTCTTAATTCTACAAGGATCGTTTGGCTGTACTTGTCTTTGGTTAATTCGTTTTCCTTAACATGTAAATCCCTATTTTTTTCCGTGGTGTATTATTTGACTTTATTCTGTGTAGCTAAATTGTGGCATACTCCTTACTTGTTTTATTTCATTGTCATTATTATTATTATTATTATTATTATTATTATTATTATTATTATGTTGTTGTTGTTGTTGTTAAATTTTCATCCTATTTCTTATTATTTTCAGTAAGGCCCTGACCTGACCTCGTCACTGCGCTACCGAGGTTAGGCTTGGCACTTACTGGGTACCGATGTGGTGTATTCATGCTACGCTTCTACACATATTTTTATACAGATCCAGGCACTTCCAACCAGACCAGTTATCAGTGAGCTAGTCCGTACGTGGAAACTTTGATGTTTTGCTTAATGAATGCATATGTTGATGTATATTGCCTCACATTATGTTCATGTCTAATAGATTACGGATGTATAATATAATGATTTGTGCTAATTTGTGGTATTTCTATGTGTAGGAATCATTCGGATGTGATTTGGGACGAAAATGCGCGAATTGGAGCCAAAATGGGAAGAAAAGGCCAAAGTGCAAATTTGAGGGCCACATGCCGCGTGGGGCGCTGCGTATGGCGCACTTTACAGAAGCTTGAGAAGTAGAGCGCCAGGGCCAGCGCCTCACGCTGCCCTGGACGCTCAAAACGTGAACATGTCCTATTTCGATCGGGACTCGGTTATTTCGACCCCAAGACGTCCCCAACTCATATAAAAGCAAACCTAAACCTATTTTGAGCGGGGAGGACATTTTTTAGAGGAAAACACAAGCACAGAGCCGCCATAGAGGCCGGAATTCATCAAGTTCCATCTTTCTCCCACCAAACTTAGTAATTTTTATGTTTCTTTGTATGGTTTGTTGTTTGGCTACCTTGTCTATGTGGAGCTAAACTTTACATTCTAGGGTTGTGGTTCTTTCATGACTATTGTTATTCAGATATTGATTTTGATTTCTTAGTTTATCATATTGGTTTATTTATTTAATCATGCACTTAATTATTTGATTGCTTGATAACTAATTGAATACTATCTACAAATCTTGAATTGAAGTCGGAAGTGGGAATTCTAGATTGCATATAGGATTGAGTAGGGCAAGTTCTTGAAGTTGGGCATCGGAGAACGGATTCGCGATTAGGATAGACATATACCTAATTGCCTTGCTTGGTTGATGTACAGAAATTATAAATGCATTTTGTTGATTCTAACTCCATAGACATATAGGCGTTAGGTTAGCTTGAATAGGCAAGTAAGAACTCAACATATTCTTATAAGCAATATTAACCTCGACAACCAATAAACTAGATAAATTAGTTAGTCAATTCAATTGAAGAATACAATAGGAATGTTAGATAGCCCATAACCCTATATCGTTGTCATCACATTGATAATATAAACTTCTGCTCTTCCTCTGTTTAAAGTTCATTAGTTATTTATTTTTAGTTTAATACTTTAGCATCACTACTTTTGGGTTTAATCCTTGCTTAGATAATTAGGATAGTCTAATTTAGTTAATAGTTAATCACACGTCCTCGTGGGATCGACATCCGGCTTTTAATCACTTTATTACTTGACGATCGCGTATACTTGCGTGTGCATTTGGCCGCAACAGACTTCAAGGTATATTTGTCGGCGTCCGCAGGCGTCGAAGTCCCCCTCAACCTATATTATGTTGTTTCCTTATTCTTATTAGACTCTGATGTATAGAGATATTCAGTATTACTTCATAGAGCTTGTGACTCGTATTTCGCCGGTTTCTGGAAATTTGCATATGTACTAAGTTTGTTGAGATTTAAGATTTAAATTATTAATTCAGTTATTTCTGCATGTTTGATAGGCTTACCTAGTCTTAGAGATTAGGTGCCGTCATGATATCCCACGGAGGAAAATTGGGGTCGTGACATTTGTGTTCTGCATGTCAAGAAGTTCAATACCTTCTTGATAGAGAAAATGTCCTTAATTGTATTTCTTTATTTTTTGAGATTGGGTTGGTGTTCGGTGTACTTCTAAATAAGTACTCCGCTTTATTTAGTCTTTTTGTTCATTCAAGTTTACTAGTTGATCGAGGTCACTTGTGTCTTGTTGTCTCAGGACACTCTGCCAGGTTGTTCCTTGTTGACCGGCCTTGTGATTCTCGTTATAGAATGTAGTGCCCGACAGTTTAAAGTAAGGGGTAAAATTTTGAAATCCACTCTAGTCGAGTTGTTAGATGTATCTCTTCGAAATCGCTCCTCTATCTTAATTACTAAATATATTTGCTGAATTTCAACAGATTGAAGGCACGTTGGGAGATGGAATTCCTTGATTGTTTTCTATATGGTTGAAATTTGTCCAGATGGTTAGTTTGATGGGGAGAAAAAAAGTTAGTCATGAAAACCGAGATAATGAGCTGAAAAAAATAATCTTCAGTCAATATAGCAATTATGTGCCATTTTCCTAAGTGGCTCACGTAAATTGTTCATAAGATTATGTTTCATATATTTTTTCTATTCAGCAAATACAACTTGTAAGCTATGAGTTCAATCGAACCCATTTCGAAACAACAACCTTTATAATAACACCATAACCAAAGTTCTCATACATTATGCGCACAGGCTATCAATGGAATACAAGCTCTTGACTGACAAGGAAGTTATGCTACAACAAAAAATTCCAATCACTGTCAAATGGCTAAAGCCGACTAATAACTTTATTAAGCTTAACATTGATAGATCTTTTAAGCAAAAAGATTATTTATATGGGTTTGGGGGGCTATTCAGGGATACTAAAGGTAAGTGGATAGTTGGTTTTCACGGGTGATATTAGGCTATATAGACGATATTTGCACCTTAATAATATCATGCTTTATTGTTGTTTTATAGGCGAAATGATAACAAAATGCTCTAATTGGTGTTCTTTTGCTTCGCAGGGAATAATTCAAGTTAGGAAGAACTATGGAGTGTTTTGGAGTCAATAATGTGAAGAAAACGTCCAAACAAGAAGCACCCGAGCATGAAGAAGCAAAAAGTGGACTGGGGTGAATTCCACCGCGACCGCGGTTGGACCGCGGTAGATAACTAACGAGAGGCAGAATATTTAGCCTTCACTGCGGTCGCGCCGCGGTCGTGCCGCGGCCGCGGTGAACTGTTCAGTTGCCAGAAAATTTGGGGACCAAAGTGTAACTCGGGGAAAACTTCTTCCAAACCCATATAAACTCTAGAAGCTCGCCCAAGATATTGTTAAGCTTGTTTTTAGACTACTTTGGAGGCAAGAACAAGTGTGAGAAGATTAACCAAACATTAGAGTTTTTCTATCTCCTTTTAATTCTTGCAATTATACATGATGAATAACTTTGTACTTTTATCTTATTTTGTTATGAGTAGCTAAACAATTATCTAGGGTTGATGGAACCAATTGTTGGTTGAAGTTTTGACTCAACTTGTTATAATCGAGCCGGAATTATTATATGATTGTTCAACTACGTTTTGTATGGTGATTAATTGAATGGGCCCTTGATTAATCGTGTCTAACTGCCTTATATTGCTTGAGAAAGAATATTAGGTTAGACTGCTGTTGAACAACACCACTTTTGGGTAATTGAAGAGATTCATTACTTGAACTTAAAAGTGGGTTTAGAGATAACGAAGCTTTGGTGGGATAATTTAGAGCTGCACATATTGTCAGCTAGAGTAGTTCGAGAGAATGCTCTAGTAAATTATTGTAGTTGATCGAGAGATAAGTACAATAGCCCATAGCTCACAATCCTCATAGAGTATTACGGCGAGATTATAGCAAAAGAGTTAAGACCTAAACTAGCAATTGGGGAAATCAATGCCCTAGACCTTTTTACCATTGAATTATCTTCAGTTTAGCATATTGTTATTTTTAATATCATTTGAAGTAGTTAAAAAAAACCCAAGATTGATTGATAAAAATCTTACATCGGGAAATTGGTTGAGTTGATAATAGCATTGCTAAAGAGTTGTAATAGATAGGTTAGTTCACTGTGGATTCGACTCCGGAAATAAAACCGGATTATATTTGCAACGACCGCTTTATCTTTTAGAAGGCATAGTTGGGCGTGATCAAATTTTGGCGTCGTTTCCGGGGAACTAACGGTGTTATTTATTACAACTTAGAAGTAGTGTTAGAATTATTAGTTTAAATCAATTTTCGAAGGTGTTAAACAATCTTTTCATTGAAATTCTCACGTTTGAACTCTTGTGGAATTCAGGTGTATGCCTAGAAATTCTTCGAGGACTGGAGAACTGCATGAAGGACTCTCAGACCCCGAGAAAACATTTAGGGCATTGAACCGTGCTAACAAGAGGATCCAACAATCACAACAACCACACCAGCTTGAAATTGACATGGGTGACGTAGAGAACGTCAACGGAAACATCGGGGACGAGCCAGTTGCCCCAAACGTCAGAGTAGTGGCACCTCTTGTGCCAGAAGCTGCACTTTATGATTGGGCACAGCCTACAGCTGACAACCTGGCTACTGCCATAGCTGTGCCCCCAACTCAAGAGGAGACATTCCAGATCACCAACAACATGCTGCATCTTCTGCAGAATAAGGGATTGTTCTCCGGGTCACACATTGAAGACCCTCAGCAACACTTGAAAAAATTTCTGTCGATTCGTGTGACCCAAAGGCAGCCTAATGTGACCCCGGAAGCTATCAAGCTGTTACTGTTCCCGTGGGGAAGCTCAGACTTGGTTGAATTCGCTCCCTATAAATTCCATTGTCACCTGGGAGGAATTAGTCAAGCAGTTCCTGAATAAGTTCTACCCGCCCAATAAGACTGCAAGGCAAATTGATGAAATATTGCAGTACAAGCAGCAGCCGACTGAGACCTTGCAGGAAACTTGGGAAAGATTCAAAGGGATGCTAGTGAAGTGTCCTCACCATGGTATTCCAGACCAGATGCTCGGCCAGAGGTTCTACATGGGGTTAGCTGACAATCCAAAGGCCAATGTGGATGCTTCAGCTGGAGGTGCATTTTTGAGTAAGACATTCACTAAGTGCAAAGTCCTTCTTGACAAGATGTCCCAGAATTCGGGGTGGATGACTAGAGGTACAACACTGGCACCCATAGTGCATTCAGTTCCTCTTGACCCAAATAATTCGCATGCAGAGAACATAGCCACACTCATGACTCAGATGAGTATATTGACAAAGAAGATTGATGAGATGGGTACAAAGCAGGTGCATATTGTTGACACAACAAATGGAGGACTGTGCACACCCTGTGTTAATCAGTCTTATGTGTGTTCATGGAGTGGAGAAGGTGACAATCAAGGGGTAAGAGAAGATATGAATTATGTCAACAACTTTGGGGGTCAGAGACAAGGATGACAGCAGTGGAGACCGGCACCAAATCAGCAATACAGACCAAACATGCCACAGCCTGGAGGTATGCAACCCCAAGGCCAAATGGTGCCGGTACCATATCAGAGACAACAGGGCTATCCACAGCAAAATCAGCAACAGTTGACATACCAGCCACCTCCTCAGCAACAAGATAACAACATGGTGGAGATCAGGGGCATGCTTCAACAACTCATTGGAACAAATGGTAAGATGCAGGAAAAGTTGGCAGTGCATGACTCAGCAATAAAGAACATTGAAACTCAGTTGGAGCAGCTGTCTATGGCTTTGAACAACCGCCCCCAGGGAACATTGCCAGCGGACACAAACATTAACCCCAAGGAGCAAAACCCGAATCAGTTGATGACAGTAAGTCTCCGGAATGGGAGAGATGTAGACAAAGAACATGAAGTTGCACAAGCCAGCAAGGAGACTACGCCAGCCACTCCAGTTCCATTAGAGGTAGATGAACCAGTAGAACTTACTGAAGTGGTGGTTGAACAGGGTCAGGATGAAAAGGGTATGGCCACGGTGACTGAACAAGCTGCAGAACAGGTGGTACCTCTTGTGCCACAGAACACCAATTAGAGAGAAGCCAGCAAGCAGTGCACAAAGGGTGATACCTGCACCATTCCCTCAGAGATTGGCAAAACAAAAGAAGGAAGATCAATACAGGAAATTCATGGAGATACTGCGTCAAATTCAGTTGAATATTCCTCTGATGAATGCCTTGAGGGAGATGCCAGGATATGCAAAGATGATGAAGTACCTAATGTCACGAAAGTTTGATTTTTAGGACCTATCCACAGTAACTCTAACACAGACCTTCAACGCAGTAGTGACAAGACCCATGGCTCAAAAGATGTCTGACCCAGGTAGCTTTACTATTCCATGCACTATTGGGAGTTATGCCTTTGCAAAGGCATTATGTGACTTAAGAGCCAGCATAAATTTGATGCCTCTGGCTATATATACCAAACTGGTCATTGGCAGAGCTAGACCGACTTCGATGCTGTTGCAACTGGCTAACCGCATGGTTAAAAGGCCAACTGGGATTCTTGATGATATGTTGGTACAAGTGGGGAAGTTTGTGTTCTCTGCAGACTTTGTTATTCTGGATTGTCAGGTAGATGAGGAGATACCTATCATTTTAGGGAGGCCATTCTTAGCCACTGGGAGAGCACTGATCGATTGTGAAACTGGGGAATCAAAAATGAGGCTGAACGATGAAGAAGTCATATTCAACGTTCAGGAATCCATGAGGAGACCCAGTGAATATGCTAATTGCTCCCTAGTGGAGGCAGTGGATGTGATCCTGCACGAAGATGATGTGACCCTGACTGCCAAAGATCCATTGGAGGCCTGCCTGACAAATTTAGAGGAGATGGATGGTGAAGGGTTGGCTGAGTGGGTCATGGCACTTGAAGGCCAAGGATACTGGAAAAGGGAACCTCAGTTCGAGTCCCTTGAGTTAGAAAAAAGGGCTATACCTCCAGCAAAACCATCAGTGGAGGAACCACCCAAGCTAGAGCTGAAACCACTCCCAGCTCACCTCAGGTACGTTTTCTTAGGCCCTAATTCTACTTTGCCTGTTATTATATCTTCCAGTTTGCTAGACGTGCAGGTAAAGCAGCTCCTACAGGTACTACAGGAATGTAAGACTGCCATTGGTTGAACCATGGCAGACATAAAGGGTATCAGCCCAGCCTTCTGTATGCACAAGATTCTCTTGGAAGAAGGGCACAAACCTTCCAGAGAACATCAACGAAGGCTGAACCCGAATATGAAAGAGGTGGTGAAGAAGGAAGTGATCAAATGGTTAGATGCGGGAATCATCTTCCCCATCTCTGACAGCAATTGGGGTCAGCCCTGTTCAATGTGTGCCTAAAAAGGGGGAATGACAGTCGTACAAAATGAGAACAACGAGTTGATCTCGACTCGTACAGTCACGGGATGGCGGATTTGCATGGATTACCGGAAATTGAACACAGCCAGCCGGAAAGACCACTTCCCCTGCCATTCATTGACCAAATATTGGACAGGCTGGCCGGGCGATCGCACTTCTGTTTCTCTGATGGATATTCGGGGTACAATCAGATCTCAATAGCCCCCCAAGACAGAGAGAAAACATCATTCACTTGTTCGTATAACTTCTTCGCCTTTCGGAGAATGCCCTTTGGCGACATTTCAACGATGCATGTTAGCCATTTTCACAGACATGGTGGAGGACATTATGGAGGTTTTTATGGATGATTTCTCCGTGGTGGGGGATTCATTCGAGGACTGTCTTCACAACTTAAGAAGAGTGCTCAAAAGATGTGTGGAGACAAATTTAGTGCTGAACTGGGAGAAGTGCCATTTTATGGTACAAGAAGGGATAGTCCTGGCGCATCGAGTGTCCAGTAAGGGAATTGAGGTTGACCATGCTAAGGTTGACGTGATTGAGAAGTTTCCACCGCCTACTTCAGTCAAGGCGGTGAGAAGTTTCCTTGGGCACGCCGGGTTCTACAGGCGATTCATAAAAGATTTCTCTAAGATTGCTAACCCTTTATGCAAACTCCTTGAAAAGGATCACCCCTTTGTGTTCTCTAATGATTGCAGGTTGGTATTTGAGGAGTTGAAGAAGAGATTGGTGACTGCACCCATCATTGTTGCACCCTACTGGGAGCAACCGTTTGAGCTTATGTGCGACGCAAGTGGCTACGCCATAGGAGCAGTCTTGGGGCAGCGAAAGGATAAACTGATGCACCCGATTTACTATGCAAGCAGAACGCTAAGTGGTGCACAACTCAATTACACCGTGACGGAGAAGGAGATGTTGGCTGTCGTTTTTGCATTCGACAAATTCAGGTCATACTTGATTGGCTCGAAAGTTATTGTTTACACTGACCATGCAGCAATTAGGTACCTGATAGAAAAGAAGGAGTCAAAGACACGCTTGATTCGCTGGGTTCTTGTGTTACAAGAATTCGATCTAGAGATACGTGACAGAAAAGGGACAGAGAACCAAGTAGCTGACCACCTCTCAAGGTTGGAAGGAGCTGAAAAGAAGGTAGAGGTTGAGGATACAACAGAGACATTCCCGAATGAACAGTTACTAGCAATGACAATGGAGGAGGCACCGTGGTATGCTGACATTGCTAATTATTTAGCAAGTGGTATTGTACCTTATGAACTCTCCTCAATTCAAAAGAAAAAGTTCTTTCGTGATTGACGGTCTTATTATTGGGATGAACCTCTATTGTTTAAAATATGTGTAGATAACATGATCTGGCGGTGTATCCCCGAGAAAGATCAAAATTCTGTTTTGCAGGCTTGCCATGCTTCACCATATGGTGGACACTTTGGAGGAATTCAGACAACAGCTAAGGTGCTGGAGTCGGGCTTGTATTGGCCAACTCTGTTTAAGGATGCCCATGCTTGGGTCAAAAGTTGCGATGAATGCCAAAGGACAGGCAACATATCTCGCAGACACGAGATGCCAATGACCACAATTCAAGAGGTGGAGGTTTTTGACATGTGGGGGATCGACTTCATGGGGCCATTTGTCAGCTCGTATGGTAACAAGTACATATTGGTAGCAGTTGACTACTTCTCCAAGTGGGTCGAAGCAGTGGCTCTCCTGACCAATGATGCTAAAGGGGTAACAGGCTTTCTGAAGAAGAATATTTTCACACATTTTGGCACCCCAAGAGCTATACTCAGTGATGGCGGAACACATTTCTGCAATAGAGCGTTTGCACGGCTGTTGGAAAAGTATGTAGTTCGTCATAAGGTGACCACCCCATACCACCCGTCGATCGGGCAAGTTGAAGTGTCCAACAGGGAGATTAAAAGTGTCCTTACAAAAATAGTGAATGCAACAAGGACTGATTGGGCAAGGAAGCTGGATGATGCATTGTAGGAGTACCGCACAGCCTTCAAAACTCCAATTGGTATGTCACCGTACAAGTTGGTGTTTGGAAAGGCATGCCACCTCCCGGTAGAGCTTGAGCACAAAGCACTTTGGGCATTGCGGCAGTTGAACCTGGACATGGAGACAGCAGGCGCTAACAGAGTCAATGGGTTACATGAGCTAGAGGAATTCAGGTTCCAGGCATTCGAGAGTGCTAGATTATACAAAGAACAGATGAAACTGATGCATGACAAGAACATCGTGGACCGAAACTTCAAATCCGGAAGGTTAGTGTTGTTATACAACTCCAGATTGAGATTGTTTCCAGGTAAACTGAAGTCCCGATGGTCAGAACCCTTCAGAGTGGTGCAAATGTTCCCAAGTGGAGCTGTTGAGATTGAATCAGAGGATGGGACGAATAAGTTCACAGTTAATGGTAAGAGGTTGAAACATTACCTTGGAATGGAAAATGAGAAAGGGGACAGAGAGATAATAAGGTTGGAAGAGCCCCAGTACTGAATGAGGAGTGATGCTCCGAGCCTGCGTCGCGCCGCGACGTTAAATCGGGCGCTGCGTGGGAGGCGACCCACGATTGTTGTTGTTCCATTCGAGTATGTAACCATGATCTTAAAAAATAAAAAAAATAAAAACCTGGGCCTCCCACCGCGACCGCGGTGAGAGGCAAGTACACTGCCTCGCATTTGTTAACCCACCGCGGCCGCGGTGAGACCGCGGTGAGACGCGGTGAGAGGCGAGTACACTGCCTCGACCCTGTGCAGCCCACCGTGACCGCGGTGAGAGGCAAGTACACTGCCTCACTTTTGTTAACCCACCGCGGTGAGACGCTACAAATCGTCGCCCAGGTAAGTATTTCTAATTATATTCTTTTTTTATTTTCTTTTCAAACCCCCCCCCCCCCTTATTTATTCAACAAACCACCCGCCACCGCCATCACTTCCCCAATTCATCTCTCTCTACCTAAACCCTTACCTACCAACTCC
>NW_017672306.1:127468-163840 GCF_001879085.1 Nicotiana attenuata
CCCCCCTTATTTTATTTCACAAAACACCCGCCCACCGCCCATCATTCCCCCAATTCATCTCTCTCTCTAAACCCTTACCTCCCAAATCCCTCCTCTCTTCTTCTTCTTCTTCACTCATCCTACTTCCCCCGTCTCCATTCCTCACTCTTTCTCCATCACGGTATGTAACTTCCCTCCCCTACCTTTTCTTTTGTATTTTGTTTTAGTTGTATGATAGCTTCATGTTTGTAATTGTGAAGTAATTTTAGTAGATTTTTTGTTCTTTTTTTTTTCTTTTTCTCCTTGTTTTTCTTTTGAATTTCATTTTTGTAGTAACTTGTAAAGGGGTTATCTGTATAATGTGGTGGAGAGGTGTATGTTTGTGGGTATTGAACTAATTGTTGGGGGGTGTAATTGTGTAGTACGACTTCTGAATTGGGGAAGCATTAATGTATCAATATGGGTTATATGTGTTAGGAAGTGTTTTGCCCACAAGTGTGTTTGTGGAATTGCCCCTGTGGAGCTATAAGGGCTAATGTGACATGGTTGTGGTGAATTCTGAGTAACCACCCATAGTTCACACATCTCACACCCTCACTGATAGGCGTTTCTCTGTTTGACAGGTAAAATGCATCCATCTAGGAAGGGACGCAACACAAGATCCTCTGCTAGTGGACCAGGCAGCTCCTCAAGAGCTAGGAGTCAAGCTAGTGAGGCTTAGTTTGACCGCACTAGGTTTGTCTCCAAACCGGCGTAAGACAGGTACAATGCAAAGGCATCTAAGAAATGTTACATGAGGTGCATATTGACCGGGAAGCCTTAGAAGTGGAATGCTCGAATATCTTTAATGAGTTGAGGAGGTGTCAGCTTGACATCTTCTTTGAGGAACCGTAGGAGGATAATGTTCAGATGGTAAGGGAATACTATGATAACTGCCCAGAACATAAGAATGGGGTTGTCACTGTACGCAATACCCGGGTAAATGCGTCCATCGAGGCCATCCGCAAAGTGTACTGGCTGCCAGTGTTCGGGGGGAATCTGATGATTATCGTACTTATCGCCGATCAAGTGCCTTGTGGCCAACTCTTCTTGAGACTATCTGTGTGCCAGACAGAGAATACATATGGATAAAGCACCGGATCACACTTAACTCCCAGTCTCTCAATTGGGAGGCTAAGTGTTGGCTCACAATTATCAACAGTCGGCTGTTGCCCTCTAGCAATACGACCGATGTCAATCAACCACGAGCGGCAGCGATCTACTGTTTCATGGACCACAGGGATTTTGATGTGGCCCAACTCATTCATAATGAGATGTTCATTCGCTCACCTGAGATACTCAAAGGTTTTTACTTCCCTTCTCTGGTTACTAAACTGTGTCGTGCTGCTAGAGTCCCTGAAAACGTTAGAGTTGATGGGAAACTGCCATTGAAAGCTCTGTTCCTGGCAAGAAAAATCGGAATTGGAAGAGATTCAGTGGTGAACGTTGATGAATCGGATGATGAATCTGATGATGATGCTGAGGTAGCTGAGGTCCCACTACCTACGAGAGTTGATGAGGAGGGCCCATCACAGCCCCGCCGAAGTACCCGCCTGACAAACCTGGAGCAGGAAATGGCTGGTCTCCGCACTTCTGTCACAGACCTGGGCACCAGAGTTGACACTCTGACCACCCAACAGGCAAAGTCGGAGAAAAAGATTGTGGGATGGCTTCGAGCGCTAGGACGAGCATGTCACCTCGATCCTGGCACTGTCTCTGATCAGGATTGATTTTCAGGGAAGTCCCCCTACCTTACTCTGCTTTATAATTGTTGACATGCCATAGTTTTAAGTGTGGGGTGGGGGACGGCTGTTGCTGTATGGTGTTGTTGCAAATAGCTTGTGTAACTTGTATGATGTTGCTTTATTTTTGATTGATTGGTATGGTAGGGTCATGTAGTTAACTTCGACTTGGCCCGAAGACGGACACCTTTCGACAGGTCTCTTGAGGGACATTAGTCGAACAAAAAAAAAAGAGAATATAAGGACTCTTCCTGATGACGGATATTTGACACAGTTTCTTGAGGGAAGTTAGTCTAGAAAAAAATACCAAAAAGTTTTTTTTATTTAGGTAGTGTAGCAACTCCCCCTTGGTTTTTCTTTGAGCCACGATTCTTTTCCAAGGGTTTAGCTTGAACCAGGTGTAGGTAGTTTTTGTTTATTTTGTTTTTAGTTTTAGTTAGCATTGATGGGCTACGAGCTGAAATAGAAAGAGAATCCCTTGGCGTTAATACACCTGAACACAATCGACACTATAGCGTAACGCCTAGTCTCAATGGTTGACTCTTGCTAAAGTGCCTTAAAGTTGTATGTTTGTAACTGACTTGAACAATCAAAAGAGAATGTCTTGATAAATCAATCTGGAGTGAGTCATATGCCATGTGTGTGTGAGCTATACTGTATTCTATGCTTTACATTTGATGCCTAGAACTTGCCCTGTGTGTTTGCAAAGAGAAATAGTAGCTTCATTCAGTCTTAGAAGTGATATAGGCATTTCTTTGTAAGCCAGATATATAACGTAAACCCACCTGAATGTAATACATCGTAGTTAACCCCGTTGAGCCTATAAGCCTGTTTCTTTGGCAACCACATTGCGAACCTTACCCAATTGTTTGAATAGCCTTCTGTTTGAACCCCTTTACCTCCCATGAGCACTTGAATGGCCTTGACATATGCAAAAGTTAAAGTGTGGGGTGGTGGTTTGGTTTTGAGTGGAGCCAATGAAATAGAGGAAAGGTGCAGTTTTGAAGAATAAAAGAAGAAGCGCCGCGAAAAAAAAATTGTGAATAAATGTAGTAGTTGATAAGTGGTAGCTTGATATAAATGCACCTAAAGGAATGGGATGTTACAAATAAATTGTGGTGGAGCGTCTGGTTGACATAAGAATGATTTGGAATATTAATGTGTTTTGTATTAAAAGTGCTTAGGGAAGTTAGTCACTATATCCAAATATATCCTACCCATCCCTTAGCCTACATTACAACCAAGTGAAGTCCTAATTGATCTTAGACTGTATAGGCTCGATTAGTAGAGTATTACACTACGGGCAAGCTTATGGTGCATCTTTGTGGCATGTGAATGTTCTTTTGGAGAGTGAGCGAATTCTGTCCATCTGAGTTCCTAATTGTTCTTAATCATATTAATTGTGGAACTACTCTCTTGTGTGGTGTGAGGGCATGTGATTCACGAAGGAAAGGTAAGTCTTGACTTCTGTATAGAGTAGTTTGAGTGAGTGTAAATATCGCATGGCATGAAAGACTCGACTGTTGAGGTTAAGATTGTTCACTACTAGGTGCAACTTTGGTGAATTGTTCATGGTGTAATTCGTTAAGGGAAAAGCTTAGGGAAGGAACTTTGAAAGAGTGTGGTGGATTGCTCGAGGACTAGCAATGATTTAAGTGTGGGGTGTTGATATTAGGCTATATAGATGATATTTACACCTTAATATTACCATGCTTTATTGTTATTTTATAGGCGAATTGATAACAAAATGCTCTAATTGGTGTTCTTTTGCTTCGTAGGGAATAATCTAAGTTAGGAAGTACTACGGAGTGTTTTGGAGTCAATAATGTGAAGAAAACGTCCAATCAAGAAGCACCCGAGCATAAAGAAGCAAAAATGGACTGAGGTGAAATCCACCGCGACAGACAACTAACGCGAGGCAGAATGTTTAGCCTTCACCGCGGTCGCGCCGCGGTCGTGCCGCGGCCGCGGTGAATTGTTCAGTTGCTGGAAAATTTGGGGACCAAAGTGTAACTTGGGGAAAACTTATTCCAAACCCTTATAAACTCTAGAAGCTCGCCCAAGACATGATTAAGCTTGTTTTTAGACTACTTTGGAGGCAAGAACAAGTGTGAGAAGATCAACCAAACATTAGAGTTTTTCTATCTCCTTTTAATTCTTCCAATTATACATTATGAACAACTTTGTAGTTTTATCTTATTTTGTTATGAGTAGCTAAACAATTATCTAGGGTTGATGGAACCAATTGTTGGTTGAGGTTTTGACTCAACTTGTTATAATCGAGCCGGATTTATTATATGATTGTTCAACTACGTTTTTTTATGGTGATTAATTGAATGGGCCCTTGATTAATCGTGTCTAATTACCTTCTATTGCTTGAGAAAGAATATTAGGTTAGAATGCTGTTGAACAACATCACTTTTGGGTAATTTAAGAGATTCATTACTTGAACTTAAAAGTGGGTTTAGAGATAACGAAGCTTTGGTGGGATAAATTGGAGCTGCACATATTGTCAGCTAGAGTAGTTCGAGAGAATGCTCTAGTAAATTATCGTAGTTGATCGAGAGATAATTATGATAACCCATAGCTCTTAATCCTCATCGAGTATTACGGCGAGATTATATCGAAAGAGTCAAGACCTAAACTAGCAATTGGGGAAATCACTGCCCTAGACCTTTTTACCATTGAATTATCTTCAGTTTAGCATATTGTTATTTTTAATATCATTTGAAGTAGTTAAACAAAAACCCAAGATTGATTGATAAAAATCTTGCACCGGGAAATTGGTTGAGTTGATAATAGCATTGCTAAAGAGTTGTAATAGATAGATTAGTTCCCTGTGGATTCGACTCCGGACTTAAAACCGGATTATATTTGCAACGACCGCTTTGTCTTTTAGAAGGCATAGTTGGGCGTGTTAGAGTGTTTCCTAATTTTGAATAGGACTGAATACTACGAGAAGTTATGTCAATTGACCTGACAAAGCCATTCTCTGAAACTAAAGAATTTTGAAAGAAGGTTCGGAGGGGTGTAAAAGACAACCCACTCGTGCCATTGTGTGTGATAGTGTACTTTAAAGACTTGATAGGAAAGAGTGTGATGAAAGTATATATAAAGCGGTAACAGATAGTTATGTTAGCAATTGCAGTTTAATAGTAGATAAGTATAATAACGATCAAGTAAGGCAGGTAAGCATACAATTGCAAATTAAATAGAGTTAAAGCAATGTATAAATAATCCTAAACTCCAGGTTTAGTCAAAGCCTACTATGGTCATAACCTAAGTGTGAAATCCCCAGCAGAGTCGCCATGTTGTTGCACCCTATATTGCACGAGTCAAAATAAGATACAACTCGTGGTTCCTTGTTTATAATAAAAGAAAGTCGCCACCTAATATTTAAAGGTACAATAAGGAACCTATTTAATTACTAATATCATTTCTCTATTGGTTTGCTAACTGGTGTGATTTTGGGTAAGGGTTCTTGTTCTTCTAAGGAGAAGGTGTTAGGCACCCCTTAAAATCTACCTGAAGTAGCTCCATAGGACTTAGCCTAGATGTAAAGGATTAGTTGTCTATACTCTGCTTAACTAGTGCTAAAATATGGCTTATTGTATATCTAATTTAGAACTTATTACTTGAAAAGGAGGATAAGTAATTATAGGTTTATAAGAGCTTTTAAGGAAATATTTGCATTTATATGATTGAAAGAGTTTTGAAGTATGTAGAATATTTGTGTTTATAAAACTTGTGAGATGTGGCTAAGTTATAAAGCAGTATGTCTTTAAAGGATATAGCTATTTTTAAATCTAATAAAGCAAGGGTATTGTAAAAAGTGCATCTAAGATGTACCTTAATTTTCAAACTTCATTTTTAGGCTTTGAAGAAATTGTTAAAAGCCTTTGGTTGGGCGGCAGCACTTGTTTAATTTTGTAGAAAAAAATCGAGTTTAGAAAGCCAATTCTTAGGTTTCGTTTCTGGTTTCTTGAAAGAGAAATTGTCATCCTTTGCTAAATGTGTTTTGGTTCCAAAAGATTTCATAATTTTTTTTGTAGAGATTAATAGTATAAATAGTATACGTGATTAACGAATTAAGATTATCTACTACTAAGTCTAATACTTCTTTTAACCCAATATCTTTTAGGGCTTGCCTAAATTATTCACATGATTCAAAGAGATAATATAAAGTATTCAATCAAATATGATAAGTGTTATATACATGTGGAAAATAAGGACAGTAAAAATTTAATAAAGTAGTAAAGGAAGAGAAATGGACTCTGGTTTGTGCCTGCAAAAAGCAGGCCCAACAAGTAGTGAGAATGGGCAGAAGCAAACTTCAGGCTCCCAAATGCGCATGTGCAGGACTTGGGTCTGAGCTCTTTGAGAACTCGGCAGGCCTAATTGTAATATATGTTCAATAAAGAAAATGTGAAAGTCATTAGATATTCTACTCTATGCATATAACTACACATGAAATAAGCTAAGCATGGGTTTAAGACAAATTACAACAATCAATAGCAGTTGAAAAATATGAAGAATTAGTGTGGAGTCACAGATGGTAAATTGATTCACAATGAAATCCTTTTGTTGTCATTAAGCACTAGACCTAAAATGATTAATAAATGTAAATAGATTAGAGGCTAAGGGTAGAGTTTTATTCATGGCCAAATCATTCTTTAGATCCCTGACACTTCAAAGTTCCTAAGGGTCTCAAGGCCCAGGGCAGTGCTTGTGTTAGGGACAGCAACCCAACCAAGAACTAAACTCTACTCCCAAATACCCCTAACTACTCACACTCATTATTTCCTACAGGTTTAGGCGCCAATGAGGAACTCAATGTAGATGCCATACCATAGTGATACCACACCATATATGTATGCATATCTCATAACAGCTAATACAGAATACTATAGAATTACATGACAGCCAATCATACCAGTGTAACCACAATTTAAACAATAGCTTATGAGTCACTGCGAACACCAAAATATGTTGAGCATGCTCAATAATTTACTTCAAGTATACACAAGAAACAACGCACTGGCAGATTACTTTAGAAACCCAAACACCTGGACCGTATGTCTTAAGACTAAAGTAAATGCATGATTCAAACATATAGAGTCCCTGGACACAGATACACTCTCTTGGCAGCCTTCAACTAGATTACTCAACGGTTGGTTTCAACATAAGTCTTATCTTCCAGGATACATACAAGTTAACAATTCCAATTGAGACCTCTAAAGGATATTAACAGAGGTGTAGGTTAAGCTTTTCAATTAAAACCTCTAAAAGGTGTTAACAAAGATACAAATTAACAATTACAATTATAAATTCTAAAAAATATTGACAGACTTACAGACTAACAAATTTCAATTAGAAATTCTAAAGAGTATTAACAAAGTTACGGATTAAGAACTTCAATTGAGACTTTCTAAAGAGTATTAATAGAGATACATGTTGACACCTATAATTGAGACTTTCTAAAGAGTATTAACAGAGTCTTAGGCTAACACTCATGTCTTACTCTAAACAAATGGCATGACTCTATAAAAGCTCTTAGCTTCATACTAATCTCATTAGAGAACTAAACATGCTATTATACCCAAACAGTAGCAACCGAAGATTCACCTCAAATTCACATGTTAGGCCTCGATCATTTAAGTGAGATTAGTAAAGTTTTAAGGACAACGTAGACATGTACATGTATGAAAGACAAGCAGAGGTATTTGAAGGACAAATAGGTGCAGCGTATCCAAGAGAAGAACACAGGGGACACTTAGCAGAAGTCATATTATTACAAACATGAATTAGGATGTTATCAGTATAACAGTGACACTATATGAGTTTCAAAAAAGGGGTAGGGATATCATTACATTGGGGATTCAATTAAGCATGTGAAGTATAGGATTTCAGGTATAGTGAAGCTTAATTTCACCACTTTAGCTCAACAAATGTAACATCTTAACTTAAACACATCTTATCTAAACCTCATAGCTTATATTAAGTGTATGGTAATTTCAGAAGACATTCAAGAGTGGTACATAATTCTAATTAGCTTAAAACATTCTTATAGAGTGTGATCAAATTAGAGAATCAATGACTTTTTAAGAATCAGCAGAATCACAAAGGAAAGTCAGAAAGAAGAAACTGGTGTAAGGGTCATGAGTTAGTGCATTTAAACTAAGATTACAATATTGTTTTTATCACTAAACAAGTTCACATTTTATTTAAGTCTAGGTTATCAGATGAATCATTATAATATGTAAATAATGCCCAAGCCAGATTAGTACAACTGTCATGGTGGTTCTAATAAACGTCAAAGAGTTCTGAAACTAGATATCAGAATCATTTGAGAGCTCTTAAGTTGTTTCCAAAACTCAATAGTAGAGATAAGTTATCAGATGTTCATTAGGATCAATACATAATTCTAATTTCAATAACTTAAGGAAATTCATGATTCTAGAATCTATTTGGCAGCCATATGTCATTATAAAACACAAAAAATAGTCAACCATTAACACGTTATTAACATCATTTAGTAAGATATAACAGACAATTCATGCTTAGTAGTTCAAACAAACAAAAGAAGAGTAGGGTTGAGGTTTTACTTACCTCCTTTAGGGCAGCAAACCAAACAAGTGCTCAATTTAGCCGTTTAGAAAGCCAAAGACTCAAACTCCAACCAGTAAACAAACTCAGAACCAGAAAGAGAGAGAAAAATAGAGATTGAATAAGAACTCGGACTTCAGTTGAGCATTTCTAAATGATACTATATTATGTATTAATTTTCTTCTGATGTTAGGTGTTCTTAGGCATGTTAGGTGATAGCATTTAAGGCTCCTATTTATAGTGGCCCTTGAAGCCTTTAAGTTTCCAGCATATTCAAACTTGGTAGTAGAGAGTGATGATTACCAGGCGATGCAAGCATAGGCGAGTGAAAATCAAAGAAACAGAGGGAAATCGGTGAGAGTTTTTACCTGAAAGAAGAGAAGTTGACCGTTGAAGGCAAAACCCATTGGTCAGAGCTTTAGTGTCCACAGATCAATAACCTCTGGACTTCAGATAATCATAATGAGGCTTTGAAATACACTCATGCATTCCCCGATTTGAAAGAGCATAAGAAATATCTGGAGATTCGAAGTTTTACCTTTGAGTGTAGGGTTTCAAATTTGGGGTATTTGAATTAATGTGATGAAACGGGGAAGAATCTGGCAGATTCGCGGATTCAGAAGGAAAAGGAGATGATTTCCTGATCGATTCATGACTTGCACGAATTTATGCAAGGTTTTTGGCTGATTGGGGCCTGTGAGGTTGAGAGAAAAGCGAGAGAAAGGGGAAGGGGCGGCTGAGTCAAGAGTGAAATGACTTAGGGGTCGTTTGGTAGCCGGTTAGGGGAAAAGTTATTCATGTATTAGGGGTAACATAACTTATACCATGTTTGGTAGCCATTAGTTATTTTGTAAAAAATTCAGCATAACTAATACCATGTTTGGTTGGCATTTTACAATTCTACATAAATAATACATGTATAAGTTATGAGTCAATCTGTGTGTTATTTTATGCGGGGGAGAAGATGGAATAACTAATACATGTATTAGTAATACATGGATAAATTACTGAAATGACAAATTTACCCCTATCAATTTACCACAAATCATTGCCATTTTCTCCAGCAAACTTTTCCTTGTTCGTTTTCTACCGCAAATAACAATCTTGTACTATGATATTTTTGAATTACTAAATAAAGTGTGTAACAATATAGCAAGAAATTCAACCAAAATCCAAGAAAGAATTATATACACTACAATTAGCATGACCTTTGTTTTGAATTTCACGTACACTACTCAAGGACTAATCCTTGCATAACTAATGCATGCATAAGTAATCCCTGCATTACTTATTCTTGCATAACTAATACATACATAACTAATACCTGCATAACTAATACATGTATAACTAATACCTGCATAACTTTAACCGGCAACCAAACGACCCCTTAGGGTTTTGGGGTAAGACCAGTCAGTCTCTAGGTTAAAGTGGAAGAGAAGGATCTAGGCCGTTGGATCATTCGATTAACAACCCTAATAATTCAGGTATTAAAAGATTTAACGAGGAGTATCTCTGCGTGATGGGAGTAGTTGAATTGTAATGAAGAATGCATCTCTGCATGCTAGGAGAGGTTGCATTGAAATGTAAAGTGTCTCCACGTGATGGGAGTGATTGTACTGAAACGTGAAGTATCTCTGCACGATGGGAGTTTCTTACTTGAAAAAACATAACCATGCATGTAATCTATAAGAGCAAAACGTCAAAACATACGAGATAAAAATAAAAAAAAGGAGCATGCCCAAGAGGTACTCTTGACTGCGAAACTAAATTGCGGCCGTCGATTGGCAGAATATTGGTGACGAGGTTTGCAGCTATCTATTCAAATCTCCGATGTGGCGGAGTGGTAGTGTCGAACCCTCCCGTTGGCGGGCAAAGTTTTCTATATATAGGGCTTCGATTGGCGAAGCCAAACAATTTGCTATATATTGGGCTTCGATTACCAAGCCGATGGCTCGATTTGTACAGGGCGCTCCAATCGATTGAGCAGGTGATTTGCTATATACAAGGCTTCAGTTGGCGAAATCGACGGCTCGATTTTGTACAAGGTGCTCTGATTGATTGATCTGGCAGTTTGCTAAATACAATATGCTCTGTTGAGTTGAGGAGACAGTTTTCTATATACAATATGCTTTTCTACGTCAACGGCTTGGTTCCAAGATACCTGCGAGGATCTAAGAGTTAGTTTTCCATTATATAAGGAAACATTTGTATAAGGAAATAGGTATGATATTTATGAGAGAGTGGAGGATCCGTCATTGCCCCAGTGTGTTCCAGCAGTTCTTTATGCCATGTTGGCCCTGCATTCAAATAAAAATTCTTAGCAGGGGGGTGGTTGTTTGTGTCGATCATAGTCCTGGCTTTGTCCCTGTCCCGATGAGGTTACGCCATGAAATTCGGTAGGTAAAACGAATTATGATATATATTGTTTTTGAAAAGCATTTTGAAAATCTTTATTTTATGGCAAATGTCGTCGTTTTAGATTATAACATGTTTTGGAAATTCCTTGAATGCGAACGTTGTTTCTTGAAGACTTTGTCTTGTTGTTGTCGATCTTCCACGATGCTTTTGACGACATGGCTTCTTGCCACTGCGATTGCATCCTAATCTAAACTAATGCATTACAAAGGTTTTCCTAGGGTTATGACCGAACCCTTTTAGGTTTCCTACGTATCCGGAACGGAATCAGGTCTTAACATAGTTTGTGGGTAATGATAAAGAAAATTTGATGAATATAAACGAGCCTGACTCAGGCAGCCTATATATCCAAATGGAATCAGGTCAAAACGTAGTTTGATTACAATAGATGCAAAATGATGAGATTGAAAATGAAGTGGCCGAGTCTGACTCAGACTACCTACATATCCAAATGGGATCAGGCTAGAACGTAGTTCAATTACAAAAGATGACTGAATCCGATGAGGATTGCCTACGTATTCATTCCAAAGAAAATCAAATCATGGCTTAGTTCTGAGTACATACAGAATGATATTTGGATTTTCTGTTACAAAAGAAGGGGGGAGAGAGAAAAATCGAACCCTACACGGGTTGCCTACGTATCCCTGTATGGGAAGTCAGGTCGAGCGTAGTTCTGTTACAACCAAAACCTAACTCTATTATCTTCAAACATAGTATCTCTTAATTGCGTCTGAGTTGATAGGCTTCGTGCTGACTCTTCTGTCCATCTCTGCCAAGATCAGAGCTCCTCCCGACAATATTCGGTGGATTATGTAAGGGCCTTGCCAATTTGATGCGAACTTTTCTTTGTCGTGTTATTGGTGAGGGAATATTTTCTTCAAGACCAACTTCCCCAGTATAAATTGGCGAGGCTTCACCCTTTTGTTGAATGCGTTGCCATCCTATTTCGATGTAGATGATCATGGCATACCGCATCCATTCTCTTCTCGTTAATGAGAATGAGTTGTTCCTGCTTGACCCGTATCCATTCTGCATCGTCTAACTTGGCTTCTTGAATGACTCTTAAAGATGGTATCTCGATCTCTGTGGGTATCACAACTTCAGTTCTATATACCAACATGTATGGCATTGCCCCAGTGGAAGTCCTTATGGTAGTCCAATAACCCAGTAAGGCGAAGAATAATTTCTCGTGCCATTGCCTATGGTTGTCCACTATCTTTCGCATAATCCTATTGATGTTTTTGTTGGCTGCTTCAATTGCTCTATTCATTTACGGTCTGTAGGCTGTATAGATACGGTGGACAATTCTAAACTTCTCACAAATTTCCCTCATTAGATCACTGTTGTGATTGGTTGCATTATATGTGATGATTGACTCGGATATCCCGAACCGGCAGACTATATTGTTACGGCCAAAATCTGCCACTACTTTCTTCATGACGGCTTTGTATGTAGAAGCTTCGACCTATTTCGTGAAGTAATCAATGGCTACCAGGATAAAATGGTGCCCATATTATGTAGCAGGCTCTATAGGTTAAATCACGTCCATGCCCCAAGCAGCAAACGGCCAAGGCGAACCCATTACATTCAACTCATTAGAAGGAATCCAGATAAAATCCTCGTGGATCTAGCACTAGCGACACTTCTGCACATAGCGTATACTATCGCTTTCCATGGTCATCCAAAAGTATCCAGCTCTCAAAATCTTTTTGGCTAAGGTGAAGCCATTTATGTGGGGTCCACACATTCCTGCATGTATTTCTTCTACTAATCTGGTTGCTTTGGCAGCATCTACATATCTTAACAGACCCAAGTCTGGGGGTCCTCCTATACAGGATCATTGAGGAAAATGTGATTTGTCAGCCTTCTGAGTGCTCGCTTTTGACAATTAGTAGCATTATGTATTTGTTTCAAGGAATCATTCATTTTTATTTCATCAAAAGAGGAACGTCAGAGCGTTCAAAGAGGCAAGTGACCAAAAAGTACAGACACGATTCAAGCCTCAATTAACTGAGCACTCGTTTCAAACGTTTTACAATTCCACACTACCAAGACTCCTGGCAAACCAAAGATGGGCTGGCAGTCTAATTCTGCAGGTCCTCTCCTGGTTCAGCATTTTGAATGGTCGGTGTCTTCATATCAACTTTGTCACACCATTCCTCGATCATGGTCACGGACAACCTTCATAGTCCATCGACAATGTCGTTCTCTGGTGTAGAGCTCTAACTTGTACCTGAAACACGCTCTGGCACAAAATATTTATTCCCAAAGCTACCGGTACAAGTCTTCCCAATTGGAGGCTGATACCCATATGCTGGCTCTACCTTTTTGCCCAGTCGGCTCAATCGGCTCTGTTATCCTGTCTAATTGGGCTCGCAGCCCGGTTCCCGGTCTGTATTCGTACTTCATCATTTCTCTCATGGCTATCTTTGATTTATATGGTGACAACATTCCTAGATTTTGCTCGGTCTCTTCTATTTTCGTGGTCTACATGATCTCAACTACATGGAAAGCGACCCCGTCTAATCCCTCTATGAACGGAACTGCATGTTCCAAATAAGCTGATTGGCTCCATTCGCCGTGGATTACAATCTCTTATCAACCCCATTCGAACTTCATACACTGGTGCAGGGTAGACAGAACCTCCCCTGCCATGTGTATCCAAGGTGTTCCTAGCAATAGGTTGTATGAAGATGAAATATCCATCACTTGAAATAGTATGGGAAACTCAACTGGTCCAATTTGCAGAGCCAAATAAATTTCTCCAATGACGTCCTTTTATGACTCGTCAAAAGATCTTACCCTACATGACTTTCTTTAATTTATCCCAGATGAATACCAATTCTTACAGGTTAGAGAGCGGGCAGATATTGACTCCCGATCCCCCATCAACGAGCACTCGGGACACCACTTTATCTCCGCATTTGACAGTGATATGTAAAGCTTTGTTCTGACCCACGCCCTCTATAGGAAGTTTATCTCTTCTGAAAGTGATCATATTTGCTTCGACTATCTTCCTGATGGTTGCTGCCAATCCCTCACTGGTGGTGTTGCTCGGCACGCTCACCCTACTTAACACTTTCATCAGGGCGTCTTTATGACAGTCAAAACTCATTAGTAAATCCATGATTGATATTTGCACTGGGGTATTCTTTAACTATTCCTCAACAGATTATTCTTTGGTTGACATCTTCTTCTAGAACTTTACAGCCTCCGAATCTGTTATATTCCTTCCATGAATCTGTTCCCTTCCTAAATTCCCTCAGTTTACATCCTCAGGAGCGTAACACCTCCCTGACCTGGTCATTCCATGAGCCGCTGCGGAATCTGTAATCTTGGCTTTCCCTTTTTGTTGATATGTCCACGGGACTGTCTTATATTCTCGATCCTCTCCATCCCTGAAGGTAGCGGTACACTATTGCTGGTATGTCTAGACCATCATTGTAGGTTTTAACTGTATTGTGATCATTGTAGTCCTTCGAGGTAGGACCCTTGCAGCCTCAGTATTCCCTATTGTAACGATGGTTCCTTTCAAGTCATACTCTTCATCAAGGGTGATCATATTAGCTCCTTGATTCTGATGGTTTGGCAGGGGGTTGCGGTTCACATTGGGAGGAGCTAGGGTGCACGGAATGGCTTAACGTTTGAGTGATAGATATACCATTTGGTTGCATCAAAGTATTTAAGGGATACTCAGGAACCCTTCCTTCTATCGAATGTATCAAACATGCTCTCTTAAGTCTTTTAAATAGTTGATCCAAAGGTTCAGCAATTGGGGTGTAGTTTATGGGACCTCTCTCTTTAAAATTTGGGTGAGGTCGAGGTGCATAAGTGGGTCAGTTTTGATGAGTGGTAGTTTGAACTGGAGCGTATGGTCGTGGTGGGTTTCGATTTGTATGGGCGCGAGGTGGGTTATATTGAGGTTGGGGGTTGTAGTATGGTTGTGTGTTGTATACTGGAGCATAAGCAAGTGGGTGTGGGGAATGGGTTTTAGGAGAGTAAGAGGTGTTTCCATGGTGTGGATTGGACTAGTAATAGTGAATGATTGCTGATACCTCTTCCTTTTTCTTCTTTCCAGTGCGTATTGATCTAGATAGAATTGCTTTGCTAGCTGCTTGAAATGCGTACATAGATGTACCTTGCCAGACTTTATACCTTCTTCTAAAAAGTCTCCCATTTTGGCAAGTTTAGGGAATTTATGCCCCATAATGCCCATCATTTTCTCAAACTAAATCCCTTCCTGAGCCCTAATGAAATACTTAGTCAACTCTCTATCATCTAACGGGGGTTGCGCTCTGGTGGCCTCTGACCTCCATCATCGTGCATATTCTTGGAAGGATTTGGACGGTTTCTTTTGCAAGTTTACTAATGCGAACCAATCAGGAGTAATTTCTATGTTGAATCGGATGCGATTCATGAAATCTTCTGCCATATCCTACCACTCCCTCCAGTTTCGGGGATCATGGCGAGTGTACCAAGTAAGTGCTTCCCCTGTCAAACTCCTTAAGAATAGTTTCATCCTTAACTTCTCATTTTTTCCTACTCCAACTAGCTTATCACAGTAGGTTCTCAAATGTGCATGGGGATCACCTGTCCCATCAATGATATCAAACTTTGGAGGCTTGTACCCTATTGGTATCTCCATATCGGGATGGATACACAAATCCTCATAGTCTAGACTTTCGCTCCCTCAAGCGACCTGAAGGTTCTTCATTTGTTTTCTCAATGCTTGTAATTTCTCAGACACTGATTCATCCTTCTTATACTTAGCTTCCCTCTCCATTTCAGCATATTGATCGACTTCATAAAGCATCCTAACCGTGACATGCGTTGTGAAGGTGGGTTCTAAAATGGCATATACGGGAGGAGCATATCGCTCATGTGAAGTGGATGTGCTGCGGATATGTACTGGTTTTGGTTAGTTGTTAAGGTGACTCCGTCACGAGGAAGGGTGTGACCTGTGTTGGTGGTAACTGGTGTGTTTTGCGGCGTTTAAATGTAATTTGGTATGTAAGGAGTGTGTATGGGAGGGTTTGGTGGGTTTGCAGGGGTTACTGGAGGTATAATCTGGGTGGTAGGAACTGAAATCAAGGTATTGTTGGCTTTGCGAGTAGTGGAAGGAAAGTGGACGAGGATTGAATCTATAGAAGGAAAACGGGGTGGTTCTGGGAGTGTTTTCACAGCTAGATGCGCCAATTCTCGAATATGTTGTACTTCCTCCCTCAATGATTCCATCTTCTGGGCCATCCTGGCCACAAGTTTGCCATTCCTCGTATCATCCTTCTCTCCCGATCACCCCGGTCTATCAGCTATTACCAGAGCATGTTCGGTCGGGTTATCTATCGCAGACATCTTCCCTTTCGATTTTAAGTTGTACGGTGGTTCGCTAGTTTTGGGTCAACGCAAACCAACTTTTCTTCGGGGGATAATAATAAAGTAAGAAAAGAAAAGAAACAAAAAGAAAAGAACAGAAGTCAATTTCAGTATTTGCACAAGTAATTGACACACAGAGCAGTTAGTTCACGTATTCAGGCAAACGTGTTTCCTAAAATTCATGGGACCTCTCTTTGCCGGGGTAGGTCTAAGTCGCGGATATTTGACAAACAATTTGATTTGACACATTCAGATCCAAAACAAATTTTGGTTTTCATTGACTGTATTTGGATTGTAATAGGTGGGAGAAAAGGTTACATCATTGTTTCCAACATTTATAGAATTACACAGGCTCAAAAAAAATTACCTTTAGAGAAATGAAAAAGTACGGGATAAAGATACAAAGTGGGAAAGGGGTGAAGTCAACCAACTTCTAGTAACCATCCCCGGAATCATTCCCCATCTCTTCTTCCTCTTCTGTCTCTTCAAATTCTTCTTCATCATCATTGAACTCAGGTTCTTCCTCTTGTCTTCCTCCGGTTCTGTCTCAGACTCAATCTGGATACAATCAACTACTCGGTCATCATCCTCGGCGGGTGCCAGCATGTGATCAATTGACCCCGAGATCACTTGGCGGTGCATGGAGGTAGTCATGAGGTACTGTGGCAAAATCTTATGATAGATTTGCAAAGCCGCCACTAAATCCTCCAGCCAAGCTATTGCTTCCCTGGTTGGACGGGATAGCTCGTCTTCTTCATTGATCCAGACATAATATTCAGGAGTGCACCATGAATTTTGACCCATTGGCATTGTGACTAGATCATTCCACTCCTCCTGAAGCCTCATTATCCTTGGTATCGGTATCTTCCCATTGTATTCGTCCTCATACAGTGTCGTCCTCGTCCAGAGAGGTACATCCTAAATTAACCTGAACTGCCTGAGTACTCGTAGGGATGATTATGGCTGGATTCCCTCAAGTCCTATCAGCTCGATAAAATACTTCTGGGTAGTCTGTAGGATTGATCTTCCGCCCAACCATGACAGCTTCCAATTGACCCATTCTCCTCTTAAGCTGGTCAACATCTCTCTCCACTCTTTATGTCCCTGTGGGGAGACACAATGCCTTATCCTCTCATTTTAACTTCGAATCAGGTTTCTAACACCCACAAAGTAATCAACTATGGCCTCTCGCTGAAAGAAGTGCTCTATGGCCCATATTTGAAGCAGCAGGTTACAAACCTTGAAGAAGACATACCCTTTGGAACATGCGGACAAAACACTAACACAATGGGTACCAAAGTGGCTTGGAGGTTGCCCTAGAATGTTGCCAAAACAATGGGCAGCAAGTTGATTCTGATTTGTCCTCCTCTTTGCAGGAAAACCAACAGTCCCAAAGCGCTAAAGAGAAGGTTATGGATCAGAGTCTTTTCCACTTCACCTGATCATACTCAAATACTCAAGTACCATTCATAGCTTTTACGATATCTGAACCTGTCGAACAATTGGTCCAGGCTTACCCATCCATCTTCGATGTTTCTCAAACGCCAACTATTTTCCAGACCCAAAGCATCAAGAAATCTATAACCGAGCATGGTGAATGGTAGTATTGGTTTCCTCCTTGTAAATGGAAGCTCCGTGAAACTGGTATCTTCTTCTAATGTTGGCACCAACTCACAATCAGCAAACTTGAACACTACTTTGGAAGGGTCCCAGAACTCTATCAGCAAGCGGATAAGCACTTTGTTAGCTTGGATGTTTAGCAAGGCAGTCAGTGCTCCTAGGTGTGTCTTGATTCCGTCTCCATGTTCTCGCCAGATATTTTTCCACCATTGCTTCAGCTTGTATGGTGCTCCCATTACCATATTGATCTTGGGGATGTTTTGGTTGATTTCCAGTTCTAAAGGGGTAGGGAAAACGGGTTTGATAAGTGTTTGATTGGGTCGTGGGTGTCTCATCATGATTGGTTCTTCTTTTCACAAAAGTTATGTCGTTGGGTGCATGACCCATTGACATTAGGGTTGCTTTCCTAATTGTGTGTCGATGCCAAGGACCAACTCACCTAAGGTTTATGCAATATGAACTATGTTTGCTAGAGTAGAGTGTTTCCTAATTTTAAATTGGATCGAATACTACGAGAAGTTATGTCAGTTGGCCTGACAAAGCCATTCTATGAAACTAAAGAATTTTGAAAGAAGGTTCGGAGGGGTGTAAAAGACAACTCTCGTGTGCCATTGTGTGTGACAGTGTATGGCCAAGACTTGATAGGAAAGTGTGTGATAACAGTATATATAAAGCGGTAATAGATAGTGATGTTAGCAATAACAGTTTAAAATAAGTAGATAAGTACAATAATGAGCAAGTAAGGTAGGTAAGCATACAATTGCAAATTAAACACAGTTAAAGAAGTGTACAAACAATCCTAAACTTCGGGTCTAGTCTAAGTCTGCTAAGGTCAGAACCTAAGTGTGAAATCCCAAGCAGAGTCACCATGTTATTGCACCATATTTTGCATGAGTCAAAACAAGATTCAACAAGTAGTTTTCCTGTTGATGATAATATAGAGTCGCCACCTAATATTTAAAGGTATATTAGGGTACCAATTAATTACTAAGATCATTTTTCTATTGGTCTGCTAATTGGTGAGATTTTGGGTAAGGGTTCTTGTTCTTCTAAGAGGAAGGGAAAAACCTACCCGAGGTAGCTCCATAGGACTTAGACTAGGTTTAAAGGATTAGTTGTCTATACTCTGCTTAACTAGTGAAAAGATATGGCATACTGTGTATATAATTTAGAACTTATTACTTGAAAAGGAGGATAAGTAGTTATAGGTTTATAAGAGCTTTTAAGGAAATGTTTGCATATATATGATTGAAAGAGTTTTGAAGTATGTACAATATTTATGTTTATAAAACTTGTGAGATATGCTTAAGTTATAAAGCACTTTGTCTTTAAAGGATATGGCTATTTTTAAATTGAATAAAGTAAGGGTATAGTAAAAAGTAGGTCTAAGATATACCTTAGTTTTCAAACATCATTTTTTAGGCTTTGAAGAAATCATTAAAAGCCTTTGGCTGGGCAGCGGCACTTGTTTAATTTTGTAGAAAAAACTCAATTTTAGAAAGCAATTTTCAGGTTCCGTTTCTGGTTTCTTGAAAGAGAAGATTGTCATCTTTTGCTAAAGTTGTTTTAGTTCCAAAAGACATCATAAAATTGTTAGTAGAGATTAATAATATAAACAGTATAGGTGATTAACAAATTAAGGTTATCTACTGCTAAGTCTAATGCTTCCTTTAATCCAGTGTCTTTTAGGGCTTGCCTAAATTGTTCAAATAATTCAAAGAGATAACGTAAAGCATTCAATCAAATATGATAAGTGTTATATACATGTAGGAAATAAGGACAATAAAACCTTAATATAGCAGTAAAGGAGGAGAAATGGACTCTGATTTGGGCCTGGAAAAAAAAAAAGAGCAGGCCCAGCAAGTTATGAGAACGGATAGCAGCAAACTTCAGACTCCCATATGCGCAGGTACAGGACTTGGGCCTGAGTTCTTTGAGTACTCGGCAGGCCCAATTCTAACACAACTTCAAGACAGAAAAAGATAAAGTCATTAGATATAGTACTTTATGCATATAACTACACATGAAATAAACTAAGTATGGGTTTAAGATAAATTACAGCTATCAATAGCAATTGAAAAATATGAAAAATTAGTGTGGAGTCACAGATGGTAAAGTGATTTACAATGAAAGTATTTTGTTTTCATTAAACTCTAAAGATAAAAGGATTAATAAATGTCAATAGATTAGAGGCTAAGGGTAGAGTTCCATTCATGACGAAAGCATTCTTTATATCCATGACACTTCAAAGTTCCCAAGGGTCTCAAGGCCCGGGGCAGTGCTTGTGTCAGGGAGAGCAACCCAACCAAGAACTAAACTTTACTCCCAATCCCTAACTACTCACACTAATTCTTTCCTACAGGTTTAGGCATCAATGAGGAACTCAATATAGATCCCATACCACAGTGATACCACACTATAGGAGTATGAATCTCTCATAACAACTAATAGAGAATACTATAGAATTACGAGACAGCCAATAACACCGGTGTAACCACAATTTAAACATAATCATATAAGTCACTGTGAACACCAAAACCTGTTGAGCATGCTCAATAATTCACTTCAAGTATACACAAGAAACAAGGCACTGGCAGATTAATTTAGAAACCCAAACACCTGGACCACGGGTCTTAAGAGTAAAGTAAATGCATGATTCAAACCTATAGAGTCTATGGACACATATACACTCTCTTGGCAGCCTTCAATTAGATTAGTCAACGGTTGGTTTCAACTTAAGTCTTATCTTCCAAGATACATACAAGTTAATATTTCCAATTGAGACCTCTAAAGGATATTAACAGAGGTGTAGGTTAAGCTTTTCAATTAAAACCTCTAAAAGGTGTTAACAAAGATACAAATTAACAATTACAATTATAACTTCTAAAGAGCATTGACAGAGTTACAGATTAACAAACTTCAATCAGAACTTCTAAAGAGTATTAACAAAGTTACAGATTAACAACTTCAATTGAGACATTCTAAAAAGTATTAATAGAGCTACAGGTGGACAGCTACAATTGAGACTTTCTAAAGAGTATTAATAGAGTCTCATCTAACAGTCCTGTCTTACTCTAAATAAATTGCATGATCACATCTCTATAAAAGCTCTTAGCTTCATGCTAATCTCATTAGAGAACTAAACATGCTATTATACCCAAACCATAGCAACAAAAAGATTCACCTCAGATTCACAGGTTAGGCCTAGTTCATTTAAGTGAGCTTAGGGAAGGTTTAAGGACTATGTAGACATGTATCGGATTATGAAAGACAGGTATAGGTATTTGAAGGACAAATAGGTGCAGAGCATCCAAGGGAACACCATATGGGACACTTAGCAAAAGTCATGTTATTACAAACATGAATTAGGATGTTATCAAGCTAACAGTGTCACTATATGAGTTTCAGAAAAGAGGTAGGGATATTATTACATTGGGGAATGTAATGACCCGGTCGGTCATTTCATGAGTTACCACCCCGTTTTCTCCATTTCTGCTTCCTTGTGTGTTGTTCAGCTGTATTTCATCCTATCATGTTGGTGGTGTTGTGTTCGGAGTGGTATTAGGGTGGAATGAGACACTTAGTCTCTTAAGTTGGCTATTTAGTTGGTAAAGTCAACCGGAAGTTGACTTGTGGGTAAATAATCTCGGAATTGGGTTTTTACGGTTCGGATAGCTTCTTTAGGTGACTTAAGAGTGTGTTCGGAATGTATTTTGGAGGTCCGTGGTAGATTTAGGCTTGAATTGGCAAAATTGGAAATTTGGCATTTTCTGGTCGGTAGTGAAAATCTTGATATCGGGGTTAGATTGGAATTTCAGAAATTAGAGTAGGTCCGTTGTGTCATTTGTGACGTGTGTGCAAAATTCCAGGTCATTCGGATGAGGTTTGATAGGTTTTTACATTGTTTGCGGAATTCAGTAGTTTTTGGAATCCTTAGGCTTGAATCCGAGGGTGATTTGGTGTTTCGGTGATGTTTTGAGTGTTCCGAAGGTTGGAGCGAGTTTGAATAGTGGTATATGACTTGTTGGCATGTTTGGTTGAAGTCCCGAGGGCCTCGGGATGGATTTGGGTGGTTGACGGAAGGTTTGGAGTTGAGTTGGTGTTGCAGAATTTTTGCTGCTTCTGTTGTTTCCGCACCTGCGGAGTGGGGACCGCAGGTGCGATGATCGCAGGCGCGGGAAGGAACCGCAGATGCAATGTTTCTCGCAGGAGTTGACCGCACCTATGAGCCCGCAGGTGCGAGGCCTGGGGCGCAGGTGCGGTAGCTGGTGACTTAAGTTAAAATCGCAGATGCGGTTATTTGGACTGCAGAAGCGGCCCGCAAGTGCGTGAAATGGGCCGCAGGTGCGAAAGTGATGGGCAGAATGTATAAAAAGTTCCATTCGCGAATTTCACTAATTCTTTCACCATTTTTGTGCGATTTTGGAGCTCCAAGCCGGGAATTCCAGGAGGAATTGAGGGATTTCAGTGAGGAATTTAGGGGAATTTGGGGTGGAAATTGATGGTTAGGGCTTGAGTTTTGGAGAGCTTTGATTAGGGATTTGAGGGCTCATTTGAGGTCCGATTTTGGTGATTTTGGTATGTATAGACTCGTGAGGTGATAAGGATTCTAGTGTTGTAATTTTTATCGGATTCCGAGATGTGGGCCAGGGGGTCGGGTTTGGCCAATTTCGGGATTTTTGAGTTAATTTGATTATTTTCGCTTGGACTTTGTTCCTTTAGCGTGTATTAATAATGTGATACTGATTTTGTTTAGATTTGGAGCATTTGGAGGCCGACTCGAGAGGCAAAGGCATCGCGGGTTAGAGTTCGGTCCGGTTTGAGGTAAGTAATGATTATAAATGTTATCTTGAGGGTATGAAACCCCGGATTGTTGTACTATTTTGAGGTGACGCACACGCTAGATGACGAGCGTGAGGGGCGTGCACCGTTGGGGATTGTGACTTGGTTCGTCACGTAGCAACTATTAAGTTGCGTATTTGACTGAAACTACTTGATATTACCTTATGTTAGAAAGTATTTCTATGTTTTGGGCTGAATGCCATATTTGGGCCTCGTGCCAACTATTTGGACCCTTAGGGGCTTTCTTTACTGAAATTCCTCACTGTTTGGATTTAATAACTGTGCTCAGTCCTGCTATGTTTTACTGATTTCATAACTTAGTCTTATTTACTCTGATCTGATGCATAAATGATTTTTTGACTGAGCATCCTATTTTACTGTTAGCCCGAGCGGCTTGAGAGGTTTCTGATTGAGTAAGGTCGAGGGCCTGTGTTGTGAGGATATCATGGGATCGGGCTGCGTGCCGCAACATATTGTATTGTTTTGCGATATATGAGAGGCCGAAGGCCTGATTTATTATGCCACGAGATGTCTTGTGATAACGCTTGGGCTGTAGGAGCCCCTGCGGAGTCTGTACACCCCCAGAGAGCGCGGGTACCCAGAATAAGTGATATGTTGTTGCCCGAGGGGCTGATTACGAGTGATTGTGAGGTAGCCCGAGGGGCTGCTTCTGTTGATATTATGCCCGAGGGGCGGTTTATGAAACATGTCTTGCCCGAGGGGCTATTTATGACTTTCGTCATTTTTACTCTAAATTTCATTGTTTCTCTGTTGAAACTGTTAGAAAAAATCTTTTAAAGAATTTTCACTGAACTTGGATTTTTAAATGAGATAAATGATTTCTATACTGTTTTGAAAATGTATTGTGCTTATTGTAGTGCTATGACGTGGAATTTTCTGATTTCGTATTGCTCAGTTGTCATTTACGTAACGACCCGACCGGTCGTTTTGAGCTCTAGTGCGCCGTTCAGTAGTTTGAGGCCATGAGCAGCTTCAATTCAGGCATTATGACTTGTACGCGTGGTCGGAATTTAATTTCGAGAAGTTCGGAGTTGACTTGGAGAGGAAATTCTCATTTCGGAAGCTTTAAGTTGAAAGAATTAACTAGGATTGGATTTTTGAGTAAACGACATCAGAATCGGGATTCGAAGGTTCCAGCAGGTTCGTATGATGATTTCGGACTTGGGCGTATACCCGGATCGGGTTTTGGGTGACCCGGGAGCGTTTTGGCGCCTATTGTGGAAGTTAGCATTTTGGAAGAAATTTGTTCCGGGAGTTACGGAGGAAGCTTCGAGGTTGGTTGGCAGGGTCAGGGCCTTTCTCGCTGGGCGAGCGTTCATAAGTTTGGGTTGAAGTGCATTTCAGTGTTATTGATGTCCGTTTGGGATTCCGACTCTGGGAGTAGCTCCGTATGGTAATTCTGGAGTTGGGAGCACGATCGGAAGTGAATTCGGATGTCCGTGTAGCATTTTGGAGTGATTTGGCTAAAAATAGAAATTTGAAGGTTTTTGAGAAGTTTGACCGGAGGTGGACTTTTTGATATCGGGGTCGGAATCCGATTCCGAAAGTTGGAGTAGGTCCGTAATGTTGAATATGACTTGTGTGCAAAATTTGAAGTCAATCGGACGTGATTCGATAGATTTAAACATCGAAAGTAGAAGTTTGAAATTCTAAAGTTCATAAAGCTTGGATTGGAGCTCGATTCTTGGTTTTAGCATTGTTTGATATGATTTGAGGCCTCGAGCAAGTCCGTAATGTGTTTTGGGACTGGTTGGTACGATTGGTTGGCGTCCCGGGGGCCTCGGGTGGATTCCGGGTGGTTAACGGATTGAAAATGGAATTTTTGAAAGGCTGAAGCTGCTGGTTGCTGGTATAACCGCCCCTGCGAGACTTGGGGCCGCAGGTGCGGAGCCGCAGAAGCGGCCAGAGGAACCGCAGATGCGGTTTGGATCAGAAGGGAAGGGACCGCAGATGCAGTCAAGTAGCCGCAGAAGCGGAACCGCACCTGCGGCGGTCTAGTCGAAGAAGCGGAAAGGGGCAGGCCAGGTTAGGACCGCAGATGCGGTCATTTTGTCGCAGATGCGTGACCGCACCTGCGGAAGAGGAAGCGCAGATGCGCAAGCAGAGCCAAGGAGGAGGATCGCAGATGCAAATGGAAGCTCGCACATGCGGAACCGCAGAAGCGGCCAAGTGACCGCAGGTGCGGAACTGCTGGAGACAGAATGGTTCTTTTAAAAATCGGTGTTGATACCCAATTTTTCCCTATATAAATTTTGATATACAAAAAACTTTTAAAATAGCATGTGCATGCATATATAAGTATGTCCAAATATTTTACTATTTTTTCCTTAATTTTTAAAGCTTTTTTTAATTAATTTATTGCCCTATTTTATCCATAAAAATCCAATAATTATACCCAAAATTATCATTTTTGGTGATTCATCTATTGGATATTCATATTTATACTAAAATATAGCTAATATAATTTTTGCATATTTTTACAAGGTCATTTAATATTTTTAAAGTTAAATTGTATGTAATTACAATATTAGCCTTTTTTAGGATTAATTACGTTTATATTCATAAAAATTAGGTCTGGTATTTTTAAATAGTTAATTATGTGCTATTAATCATTTTAGTACCTTTAATTTATTTCTAGAAATTATTTTACTACTTTTTATAAATCAAACAGGGAAAAGTGGCTATTTAAATGTTAGCCCCATTTTATTTCAATTTTAGTCCGATTTTGCACCCCAATTGAACTCAATTGAAACTATTTAAACCCCCCGACCCAATTACAATTTAATCCGACCCAAACCCATCTTCATAACCCGCCCACTCGCCCGTTTTAATCCAGGCCATTGGTCATTCAAATCAACGGCCAACAACCACCCTTTCCTTTTTTAATCTCAAACTACCCCCTAACCCTAACCATTTCACACACCTCGCTGCCTCTGAATCCCCTTCTCTCTCAATCCTCTCTCAAACCCTCTCCAACCCTAGCCGCCAACATCAACTACAACCCTAAAAAAAAACTCCCAAATCCATGGCTTCCAAGGTCATTGGAGGCATGTATCCACCTCCCATGGCTTCTACGTGTTCGATTATTATGTTTTCCAGGCTAGATCTTGAAAGAGCTTGGTCCAGACCTTGGTCGATTTCAGTTTACAGCTGTTCTCCGGTCGTCTCTGACCTTTCTTCAGCCAGCCATGGCTATTCGAGTCTGACTCTTGACTCTCCTGCTTAGATCGATGGTTTTCAAAGCCTTTCTCACCACTTGGGGTTCCTCTGAAACCCTAACCTTCAAGGTTCTCTCGATTTCTCTTAGATTTGTTTCAGATCTATGTCTGTTCTGAACTTTTAAGCGTTTTTCTCGAAGTTTCTTTTAAAACTCCGCTTTCAAAACTCCTTATCCTTCTGATTAAGGTTCTGTTAAGTTATTTCGAAACCTTTCTTTGATTTTTGATATGTTTTGCTGTGTTTGCTCGTATTATCCTTCTGCCTGAGTTTGCATGTTAAAAACCCTAATTTCTTTTAACTGTTTATTAAATGAATGTTTGTTTGCCTGAGTTTTTGTCCGATCTGTCTATTTATCCTCTTTTTAAAACCCTTCTATTGTGGAGAATCTTATGGTTTTTGGGTCTGAGACTGTTCGTTTAAGTGCAGAAGTTTTTTTCGAAATCTCTTGTTCCCTTTGTGCGATTCTTCTGATTTTGGGTTTCTATCTTCTCTTTAACTCGCCTATGTTGAAAGCCCTAATTTCTCTAGGTTTCTTCGTTTGATTTTGTGACTGGCCTGGTCTTGTTTGAGTTTCTGTGACTATCTCGCTTCGAATGTGTTTCTACTGAGTTCCTTATGCCTAACTTACAATAGCTCTATGTGCTTGTGTTCGTCTTGACGGGTCAAGTCTTGCCTCTTTGCTTGCTATGTTTGGTTACTCATGTCTCACTCTATTTATATGCTAAAACATGACTTATGACTCTCTCTTTGATTGACTCTGAGCTCCCTGTTTCTTGGCTTGATTTGAAAACTTCCCTTTAGACTTTCGATTCTCCTATTTTAACTTGGTTTATTTGCTTATTCATGGGAACCCATGTTACTCTCCTTAAATCAAGTAATTTCCGAATCATTGATTCCCTGATTTACCATGTGCTGATTTTCGCTTGTGTTTTCTTACCTTATTTGGTTAACCGAGTATTTTACTGATTCTTCATTAGTTGTTTCCTTAAGTGAACCCCTATGTACTTACCCCTAATTGTCTATTTTGTACATGATGCTCTACTTCATTTCTTTCCTTAAACATTTTCTGCCCATTACCGTTTAGTTGATTGCCCCTTAATTAAGGAGTACTTGCATTTGATTTGATTTTTGATTGTACTTGGTTCCATATTACTATACAATTGTAATTCTTGCCTTATTTTACATGGTTTCGAACTACTATATATACATACTCTCTCATTAACACAAACATACGAACACTTTTAGTACTGAACTCACACTTACACTAAAAACACTCTCTCTTGCTTTACTACTTGTACTGTGGCCTGTTTAGCTGGTTGAAAGCCAAATCTATATTTCAAAGTCCTGCTAACTTTCTTTACTACATTTTGCTTCTTTGAACTGGTACGTTCTAATTAAGTTTTCAGCATCAACAACAACATGGTTACTTGATGTTCTTGCATTCTTGTCTGCCTACTGCTTGTATCTATTTCAGTACCTTTATTTAGCATCGTGTAATTTCTTTTCTCCTGTTCTGAATCAATGTTATTATGAATCCTAAATCCCTACCCCATGTGTTTTGATACTTATGGTTTTTTGGGTCATGACAGCATCAAATATTGCTGAACATGATTCAAACTTGGTCCTCCTAGGATCATAACCTCCATGTCACCCTTATATGTTGTGTGTTCCGGTTGATTTACAAGCATGACAGCACCCATATTGTTGTGCATGCCCAGAATTGACTCATGCCTAAACATATAGGCCCTTGCAATGGATTCCCAATCCCTGCCCCTTTGGTGTGAAATTATCAACTCTTTAAAGTAATTAATGGCTGTCTCCCATCACCTTTCCTTTTCTTTGTTCCCTCAGCTTTTTAAAAACTCAGTTTCTGCACTTCCACTTCTCTCTTAGACTTAAATTCTACCCCCCTCATGGAGCCTTGCCTTGGGACCCTGAGCTCCCTCTAACTTGGACACATGAGGGCTGGCATTTCCACACTGCACTTGTCCCTATTCTAGTGATGTAATTTGGGTGTGAGCACTGCCCGGGGTCCTATTGAGGCTCTAGGGAACTCTAACACACTAAAGTTTGAGAAAGGCTTTGAGGCAATGGCATCTTAAGGTAGTTATTCCATAGCCCAGGGAGGAACAAATCTGCCTCCTCTAGTTGTATTTTTTATGTATTTTTGATGTAATTTAAATATTCTGGCTTGTAATAATTTGTAAATAAATTTTAGGGGCTGGCTAGTGAAAAGGTGGTTAATTTATGCATGTCAAGGGTAGAAACCATGCATATAGGACTATTTTGAATTTCTGCATATTCAAACTACATTTAGAAACCATGCCTATAGGGTATTTTAATGCTGCAAACTGCATTTAGAAACCATGTCTATAGGACTTCTTGTTCAACTTCATATCTAGATAACCTGCCTATATGGATCATCTAAAATTCTGCACATTTTGTCACCGTTTAGATATCATGTTTTAGGGCCCAATTGATTATAACCCAGTAGCATGCTGAAATTAGTAACATATAAAAATCATGCCTATAGGGGTCCATAAGTATAATCCTGTTCATTTCTACTCACATGCAATGTTAGGATCTAAAATCAGTAACGCATAGAAATCATGCCTATATGGACTCTTAAATAAATCTGATTCGCTTCCTTCACAATCAATGTTAGATATCATGCTCCTAGGGATTAAAATCGGTAATAGTAGATACTATCACCTGCAGAATCTGTAACCGGTCTAATTTTCTGAACGTCTTTTCAATAATCTAATTCCTTTGCTTTATAAGGTTTAGCAAGCCTGCCTACGGGATTTCAAACAATTCGCTTTGAGTTCTACTGTCTCATCGCCTTTGGAACTAAGTAGATATCATGCCTATAGGACCCCATCTAAGCACTTAGGCAAACCTTAGGCAATATAAATAAAACTTAATTTGCCTCTGTTATTTGTTACAATCAGCAGGTAGGCCCGATTGTATTTCCTAACTGAGTCATGTAATAAGCCAGACCTGCTGCAATACAACAATCTCCTCTTCCCTCAAGTATATCTTTTAGAATTAGACCTTATTCATTTGTTTAAGTCGTGCTATATGTGTTTCCCCTTTAATGTGCAGTCTTTATATGTTTTGTATGTCGCCTTAGAATTTTTACCTTTGAAACTTCAAATAAGCCTAATATCCCTCCCATTTAGGATTAGTAGTCCTAAGCGCCTCCGGGACTGATAGGAATGGGACGGGCAATAGCATGCAATAAGTAATCGAGACCAATCCGCGCTTTAGTACCTTAACGGGGTGGGAAAGGTAGATATGGATATGATGACCGGTGCGTTAATACCACGTGTAGCCCCTCTCTTGAGGAGTGATTACCGGGTATTGCATTGATGTGATCCATATTAAATACAAACCTAGGACCCCCTTCCTTCACTTCCCTTTTCCTTTAAAAGCATTGCAATTCCTGTTTAAAATCCGCTCTTTTAATTGCTCTTTCAAACTTTGTTTACTTCCAAACCATTGTGTATTGAAATCCCCTCTTATTTGAGCCTTATCTGCTTATATGTTAATTGCACCTCAAATTCACAATAACTGTCTGGCCGGGAACCACACTAGTGGATCCTGAGGGGTGCCTAACACCTTCCCCTTGGGATAATTTCAAGCCCTTACCCAATCTCTGGTTATTCAAACAAACTTAGAATTGAATCTCTATTGGTGTCCTAATGCACCTTAATCATTAGGTGGCGACTGTTCAAATCCAAACCCAGTTCCCAAAAGGAACGAGTTGTCCCTCCAGACGTCACAAACCCAATTTCGCAAGAAAAAGGGGGCGCTACAGCATGGCGACTCCACTGACTTGTCATTTTTGTTTCTTCCCGTTATTACTGCTTTAAATTATAAAACTGCTGTATTTACTGCTTTCTTAACATGCAAATACGTGACAACATGCTTTAATTATTGCATAATCATGCTCAACATCATATTCCACTCGTGCCGAACCGATACCATAGCAACACTTATAATGAGTGGTTGCGCTCTTCCGATATCATCACCCCCTAAATCCGGAAAAGGCATATTTTCGGTAAAACCAGTCGATCAACGGTGTAGCCGACGGTTCCTGTGAGGCCCCGTGAAAAATTTCCACTCTAAACCCGAACCTCGTAGTGCCAAGTTAGGGCCAGGTGTTAGAAACTCATAAACATCAAGCTCTCCGCGGCTCGAACCCTTTGAGCTGATCTATGCATTGAAAAATCAAGAATCAAAGTTTTCCAGAAAAGTGCAAATGTGCGGTTTAGAATGCGGTCGCATACCAGGTATGTGGACCGCATTTCTGCCGCAGAGTGAGTCAGTGTGTTAGCTAATTTGAGGTTAAAGATGCGGTCCATTATGCGATCGCATAACCAATATGCTGACCGCATAGTCGTCGCATAATTTCCTTGGGATTTTGTGAAGGTTAGTTCTGCGGTGCATAATGCGACCGCAGAACGGGTATGCGGACCGTATTTTCGTCGCATACCCAAGCAGAAGGTTCGGGTTTTGGGAGCCTTTTTGCGGTCCAATATGCGGCCCGCATTTCCACTTTGCGATCGCAAATGCGATCGCAGATCCGACTCGGGGCTCCAATTTTCTAATTTTTAACCCGACGCCCCTATCGTTATATTCGGTATTATAGCTCATTTTGAGCAATTTTCTGGACATTTCTAGAGTGAGGGAGAGGGGTCTAAGTGAGAGAAAGTTTCCCCCCACCAAATTACTTCATGAAACCTTGTTGAATCCTTGGAGATAATCAAGCAAGGACAACTAAACTTTTCATCCCAAGAGGTAAGGCTTCATCACCTCAGTATTATTTCTACACTCAGCTATAAGGGGTCATTAGTAAGGTAATTCATGGGTATAAGAATTAATTCCTTGCATGCATATCAAAACTTAGGGTATTGGAAGCTAGTAAACTAAAAAGGGAGCAATTGGGGTATAAAAGGATAGAAATTTCTCTCAAAAGGGGCCTAAGATCATAATGCACCTTTAGTGTTTGATATTATGCACGAACCAAGCTAGAATCTCAACTTCGTCTCTAATTCTCGGATTAATTTGTAATTCTTACAAAATAGATCGAAGCGATAAGAGTTCCGGAAATTTGTAAAGAGTAAGGGAAGCTATATTGAGGTATGTATGGCTAAAAACCCTTTTATTAGAAATTGAGCTCCATGGGCGTTTACGAAAGTGTGGTAAGATTTGAATTGGTTAATGTATTGATTGTTATTCCGCATTAATTGATTTGCAGTTATCTACACATATACGTGAAGGATGTGCCTCAATGTGATGTAATGTACCGTTCTTGAAAATTTAGAGAAGTATGAAGAATACAAATATGTGTCGAAATGCTTAGGCTATAGGCCAAGACTGAAACTGAGAATTATTCATGCTAGCTATGTGCTCACTTATCTGTGCTTGCAACTTAAACTACTCTTGTATATGTCTATGATCACAACTTGCAAGATGAATATTGAAAACGGAAAACGATGTGATAATGGTGGCCCTAAGTGCCAAGGAATTGATATGATATACGTCAAATAAAGAATCGTATGTGATGACTAATGAGAAAGGAACAACGCCTAGATAAGGCGACCTAGCCGATCGGGTCATGATCGGACACCATGCCGCACACATGGTTGTAATGTGCTGATATTGAGCTCCGGATAGAGGAAATGAAATAGTGATTGAGATACATGCCTCAAATGAGGCAACCTAGCCGGTCGGGTCGTGATCGAACTCCGCTCAAGATAGCGGTGGTATTGAGAACAGTGATGAGCGTAGGAAAGGAATGCCCAAACTAAGTTATGGGAATTATGTGAATGATTTTATGATTTGCATATTTGATTCACCTATGTGATTTACTTGTCATTGCTTGGTAGTTCTTTCTAGTAAAATGGTGTTTAGTTATACATACCAGTACTATTCCATGGTACTAACATCCCATTTGCCGGAGGCGCTACATTTTTTTTAAATGAATGTAGGTGGCTCCATAGCAGATAGTGCCGATCGTGTGTAGCGGAGCATTCTCCTTCCAATGATCTTGTTGAGCCCCTTTCTCCTTCAAGGGGCTATATTGCACATCTTCTTATTTTGGACTTTCACTTTTGAGGTATAGCCGGGGCCTTGTTGCCGGCGTTATCACATTTATTTTTGTATCCTTAGAGGCTCCGTAGACATGTATGTGGGTTATGCGTGGGCATTGAATGGGCGTGCTATCCATGTTGTAAATCTAAACTTACGTTGCCTATGAATTGTAACCCTATGGGAACCTTGGAAACTAACTTATCTACAGTTAATGTGGTGATCTAAAATGAACTAAAAACGTTGAATATACTATCTCCCTTTGTTGAATAAATGAAAGAATGGTCCCCTTATTCGTATTGAGTTGGGTAGATAGAGTTTGGTAAGGCTTGCTCAGTTGGGGTCACTCGATTGAGCGCCAGTAGCGCCTCCCGAGGTTGGGGTGTGACAAACTTGGTATCAGAGCCGAAGGTTTTAAAGTATCCTAGGGTGTCTCAGAGCCGTGTTTAGTAGAGTCCTTTTTATCGGTGTGTAGTCGACCACATCTATAAGTTGGAGGCTATTTGGAAATTTAAAAATTCCACCCTTCTTTAATATTCTGGATCGTGCGGTGAAACTGTTCCATCCCTAATCAGTGCGTTATTTTATCTTTCAATAAATGGCACCTAAGAAGAAAGCGAGAATTGGCCAAACGGCCAATGCCACCTCAGGAGTGGCTGATGATTCAATGCTTGATGTTGCGGGTGAGGGTAGTCGCCCTACTATTAATCTGCCTGATCCCTCCAATCCAGAGCAGACTACCCCAGTCCCTACACCTGCGGAGGGCACCACTATCCCTCCCGTTGATACTCCTGTCCCGCCTCCAGCCCCAGCTTCCGGTTCTGGTATTTCTGATGGGGATCTTAGGAGAGCTATTCAGATGTTGACCCAGTTAGTGGCCTCTCAAGCCCAGAGGTCAGGTATTGCACCCAGTTCATCATCTATCCAGCAAGGGGATTCCACCAGTTCGAGGGTGAACAGATTTCTTCAGTTAGACCCTCCAGTATTTTCGGGTGCCAATCCAGAAGAAGACCCCCAGGATTTCATTGATGAGATGCACAAGACCCTCAGGGTGATGCGTGCAACTGAGACAGAGGGAGTAGAGTTGGCTGCCTACCGTCTGAAAGGGGTGGCCTATGCATGGTTTGAGTTATGGGAGGATTCCCGCGAGGAGGGGAGCCCTCCGGCCAGGTGGAGTGAGTTCGCAGATGCCTTCATAGATCACTTCCTGCCTGCTGAGACAAGGGCAGCCCGTGCAGCAGAGTTTGAGAATTTAAAGCAAGGTAACAAGAGTGTGTGGGAGTACCACATGGAGTTTGCTCGCTTGTCCAAGTATGCCATTCATATGTTGCCCACGATGGAGGCCAGAGTGCGCCGATTTGTTCAGGGCCTTAATTCTTTAACCATTAATGAGGCTTCTACGACTGCATTGAATTCTGGTATGAACTACAGGAAGATGGTCGCATTTGCTCAGGCCACAGAGAGCCGTAAATGGAAGAACAGAATGGAGAGAGAGGGTAACAGCAAGGCCCGGTCTACGGGCACCATGGGAGAGTCACAAGGTGGGGGAAGATCAGCTTTCAGGGGAGGATCATCAGGGCCTTCCCAGTCTGTTGCACAGTCTTCAGCCAGTGCACCGCCATCAGGGCCCAGCCAGCAGCAGTGGAGTCGTTTCAGGCCCGGTCAGGGCAACAGGGGATCCCATCAGCGGGGTCGATCAGGAGAGAGGTCCCAGCAGCAGCAGAGGTCCCCGTGCCCCAGGTGCGGGAAGATGCACTCGGGGATTTGCTACATGGAGTTACCTATATGCTATGGATGTGGGATGGGGGGTCATATCCAGAGACATTGTCGTGTATCCCACCAGGGAGCGGGCAGGGGCACAACTCAGCCTTCCAGTCCAGCAGTTGCTACATCTTCAGCCCCTTCTCCAGCTAGGGGTAGTGTGGAAAGTTCAGGAGGTCCCAGCCGATTCTATTCTATGAGTGGCCGCCAAACTGCAGAGGCTTCTCCAGATGTTGTTACAGGTATTCTGACTTTCCAATCTCATGATGTGTATGCACTTATTGACCCCGGTTCCACTTTATCCTATGTTACCCCTTTGTTGCTATGGAATTTGGGATAGAANTAGTGTTTGATATTATGCACGAACCAAGCTAGAATCTCAACTTCGTCTCTAATTCTCGGATTAATTTGTAATTCTTACAAAATAGATCGAAGCGATAAGAGTTCCGGAAATTTGTAAAGAGTAAGGGAAGCTATATTGAGGTATGTATGGCTAAAACCCCCTTTTATTAGAAATTGAGCTCCATGGGCGTTTACGAAAGTGTGGTAAGATTTGAATTGGTTAATGTATTGATTGTTATTGCGCATTAATTGATTTGCAATTATCTACACATATACGTGAAGGATGTGCCTCAATGTGATGTAATGTACCGTTCTTGAAAATTTAGAGAAGTATGAAGAGTACAAATATGTGTCGAAATGCTTAGGCTATAGGCCAAGACTGAAACTGAGAATTATTCATGCTAGCTATGTGCTCACTTACCTGTGCTTGCAACTTAAACTACTCTTGTATATGTCTATGATCACAACTTGCAAGATGAATATTGAAAACGGAAAACGATGTGATAATGGTGGCCCTAAGTGCCAAGGAATTGAGATGATATACATGAAATAAAGAATCGTATGTGATGACTAATGAGAAAGGAACAACGCCTAGATAAGGCGACCTAGCCGATCGGGTCGTGATCGGACACCATGCTGCACACATGGTGGTAATGTGCTGATATTGAGCTCCGGATAGAGAAAATGAAATAGTGATTGAGATACATGCCTCAAATGAGGCAACCTAGCCGGTCGGGTCATGATCGAACTCCGCTCAAGATAGCGGTGGTATTGAGAACAGTGATGAGCGTAGGAAAGGAATTCCCCAAACTAAGTTATGGGAATTATGTGAATGATTTTATGATTTGCATATTTGATTCACCTATGTGATTTACTTGTCATTGCTTGGTAGTTCTTTCTAGTAAAATGGTGTTTAGTTAGACATACTAGTACTTTCCATGGTACTAATATCCCTTTTGCCGGGGGCGCTACATTTTTTTTAAATGAATGTAGGTGGCTCCATAGCAGATAGTGCCGATCGTGTGTAGCGGAGCATTCTCCTTCCCAATGATCTTGGTGAGCCCCTTTCTCCTTCAAGGGGCTATATTGCACATCTTCTTATTTTGGACTTTCACTTTTGAGGTATAGCCGGGGCCTTGTTGCCGGCGTTGTCACATTTATTTTTGTATCCTTAGAGGCTCCGTAGACATGTATGTGGGTTATGCGTGGGCATTGAATGGGCGTGCTATCCATGTTGTAAATCTAAACTTACGTTGCCTATGAATTGTAACCCTATGGGAACCTTGGAAACTAACTTATCTACAGTTAATGTGGTGATCGAAAATGAACTAAAAACGTTTAATATACTATCTCCCTTTGTTGAATAAATGAAAGCATGGTCCCCTTATTCGTATTAAGTTGGCTAGATAGAGTTTGGTAAGGCTTGCTCAGTTGGGGTCACTCGATTGAGCGCCGGTCGTGCCTCCCGAGGTTGGGGCGTGACAGTTCCGTGCCTATCCCCCTTGAGTTGTCCGCTCAAGGGTACCAGTCTAAAACCTCATAGAAACATTACTCTGTTTAACTGTGCATACATCATGGTCAAACCTAGCCGAGTCAGTTATGTTGTCCGCATAATGACTCTTTAAGATGTCCTTGTCCAAAGACCACTGGGTTTCCTTAAAACCCAAACGGACGTCGTCACGTTCTGTGCATTTATTTGGAGAAGTAAATGCTTTTATGCCAATTGTTGATATTAAATAGTCGAGTCCGGTGGGGGTAAGGGCCTAACCTTATTTGTCTTGCAAAAATATGAGGCACGAAGTCCCCAGATTTGGCATGGTCACCAATATCCACCCAAAACTACTAAGCTGGTGGAAAGATCTTCACTCTAGTGATCAGACTCTTGTCAGGAAATATTTGGGAAACCTACCTTCTTTCCTGGAAATCCAACCCAACAACAAAATCATAGAAGCTGCCACTTTATTCTGGGATTGTGAGAGGTCCGTATTCCGCTTCGGGGACATTGAAATGACACCCTTACTAGAAGAAATAGGAGGATTGGCCGGTATACCATGGGAAACTCCGGGTTTTTTAATGCCTGAGAACCGCAAGGGCAGGGGTTTCCTCAAATGATGGGTTTGAAGAAGAATCCAGAACTGACATGTTTGAAAGAATCCTATATCCCTTTTGATTATTTGTACGAGAGGTACGGTCACAGCAAATTCTACCGTACTTATCCTGACGAGTTTTCCATCACATCATTAGGGCATATTCACCGAAGGGTCTTTGTATTCATGTTTTGTTTCCTGGGATTGATCGTGTTTCCAATGAAAGAAAG
>NW_017672306.1:167678-201356 GCF_001879085.1 Nicotiana attenuata
AGTACCAAAGAAGGACGGGAAGGTCAGAGTCTGTGTCGACTACCGGGATCTCAACCGGGCCAGTCCGAAAGACGACTTCCCTTTACCAAATATACACATCTCGATCGACAATTGCGCCAAGCATGAGTTTCAATCATTTGTGGATTGTTTTGCTGGTTCTCATCAGATCTGGATGGATAAAGAAGATGCTGAGAAAATGGCTTTCATTACGCCGTGGGGAATGTACTAATACAAGATGATGTTGTTTGGCCTTAAGAATGCAGGGGCCACCTACATGAGGGCCATGACTACCATTTTCCATGATATGATACAGAAGGAGATTGAGGTGTACATAGATGACGTTATCATCAAGTCCAAGAAGTCCACTTATCACATGGAAGATTTGAGGAAGTTTTTCAATAGATTGCGAAGGTACAACCTACTGAATCCCGCAAAGTGTGCATTTGGGGTTCCCGCTGGAAAATTACTTGGGTTTATTGTGAGTCACCGGGGAATAGAACTGGATCCATCAAAAGTCAAAGCTATTCAAGAATTGCCACCACCAAAGAACAAGAAGGATGTGATGAGTTTCTTGGGAAGGCTTAACTACATCAGCCGGTTCATAGCATAGTCTATAGTTATCTGTAAGCCAATCTTTAAGATGATAAAGAAGGATGCCGCTACCAAATTGACTGATGACTGCTAGAAAGCTTTCGACAAAATCAAGGAATACCTATCAACACCACCAGTCTTGGTCCCGCCCGAGCCAGGTAGACCCCTACTACTCTACATCACAGTACTAGATGGTGCCTTCGGTTGCGTCTTGGGGCAGCATGACGAAACAGGGAGAAAGGAACAGGCCATTTACTATCTCAGCAAGAAATTCACTCCGTACGAGACCCGGTATTCTCTGTTGGAGCGCACCTATTATGCTTTGACTCGGGTAGCCCAGAAGCTGAGACATTACTTCTGTGCCTACACTACATATCTCATATCAAGGATGGATCCTTTGAAGTATATCTTCCAGAAACCTATGCCCACCGGCAAACTAGCCAAGTGGCAAATCCTGTTGAGTGAATTCGACATTGTCTATGTAACTCAGAAGGCAATCAAGTGACAGGCACTAGCAGATCACCTTGCGGAAAATCCCATAGATGGAGAATACGAACCCCTGAAAACGTATTTTCCTGACGAAGAGGTATCATTCATAGGAGAAGACATTGTAGAATCCTATAACGGTTGGAGAATGTTTTTCGATGGAGCAGAAAATTTTAGAGGAGTTGGCATAGGAGCTGTCCTGGTATCAGAAACCGGTCAGCATTATCCGGTGTCTGCCAAACTCAAGTTCCCCTACACCAACAATATGGCCGAATACAAAGCCTGCATCCTAGGGCTCAAGATGGCCATTGACATGAACATTCAGGAGTTACTGGTGATCGAAGATTTGGATTTACTCATACATCAGGTCCGAGAAGAATGGGCAACCAAGAACTCTAAGATACTCCCGTACCTGCATCATATACAGGAATTGAGAAAGTGGTTCACGAAGACGGAGTTCCAACATGTTCCCAGAGTCTAGAATGAGTTCGCCGATGCATTGGCTACCCTATCATCCATGATACAACATCCAGACAAGAACTTCATTGATCCTATTCCAATAAAGATCCATGATCAGCCAGCCTACTGTGCCTATGTCGAAGGAGAAGCAGACGGAAAACCTTGGTTTCAGGATATCAAGGAATATTTGACAAAGGGAGAGTACCCAGAACTTGCAAATCCTATTTAGAAGCGCACACTTCGGAGGTTATCCAATAATTTCTTCCACAGCGGAGGAATCCTATATAGCAGGACTCCTGATTTGGGATTGTTAAGGTGTGTCAACGCAAAGGAAGCATCCAGTCTACTAGAGGAAATTCACACTGAGACCTGCGGTCCACATATGAATGGTTTTGTCTTAGCAAAGAAGATACCTCGAGCTGGTTACTTTTGGATGACTATGGAGACGGACTGTATCCAGTATGTCCGAAAATGCCACCGATGTCAGATACATGCAGACATGATAAAGGTACCTCCAAATGAGCTTAATGCAACGAGCTCACCATGGCCTTTCGCCGCCTGGGGAATGAATGTTATTGGACTAATCGAGCCTGCCGCTTCAAACGGGCATAGGTTTATCCTAGCAGCCATCGACTATTTCACAAAATTGGGTCGAAGAAGCATCTTATAGAGCAGTAACTAAGAAAGTCGTGGCATACTTTGTCCGCGACCGCATCATTTGTCAATTCGGGATTCCAGAGTCAATCATTACTGATAATCGTTCCAATCTCAACAGCGACTTGATGAGAGCCATGTGTGAAACCTTTAAGATCAGACATAAGAATTCTACAGCCTACAAGCCTCAGATGAATGGAGCCGTAGAAGCCGCCAACAAGAATATCAAGAAGATATTGAGGAAAATGATAGAGAAGCATAAACAGTGGAATGAGAAGCTATCATTTTCTTTATTGGGGTATCGCACCACAGTCCGCACGTCAACAGGGGCAACCCCCTATATGCTGGTTTATGGTACAGAAGCCGTCATTCCCGCCGAAGTAGAAATTCCTTCGTTAAGGATCATACGGGAAGCTGAGCTCGATGATGTAGAATGGGTGAAGAGTCATTACGAGCAGCTAGCTCTTATAGATGGGAAAAGAATGAACGCAGTTTGTCATGGTCAACTCTATCAGAACAGAATGTCCAGAGCCTTCAACAAGAGAGTCAAGCCCAGACAGTTCACACCAGGGCAGCTGGTATTAAAGAAAATTTTTCCGCATCAAGACGAGGCCAAAGGGAAGTTCTCTCCCAACTGGCAGGGCCCATACATGGTTCATCGGGTTCTGACAGGAGGAGCCCTCATACTCGCAGAAATGGACGGAGAAGTCTAGCCGAAACCGATCAATTCAGATGCAGCCAAGCATTACTATGTGTAATCTTATGCTTTCCTATATGATGTAATTGAACTACGTCTGACCCGATTCCCGTTAAAGAGGGGATACGTAGGCAGCCCTATGGGTTTGGTCATAATTCAATAAAATTTTCATTTTCCCCCGCAATTGGAAACTAGGGCAGAATTTTGAGGAGGACCCTCAAAATTCCGAAGTAATTTCAGCCAATCATCGCAAGCAACCGTCAGTAGCATCAACCCATTAAACTGGGGCAGAATTTGAGGAGGACCCTCAAAATTCCGTAGCAAGAGAGGTCGCAATGTTTTGAGCCATATCACAGTCGTCGGTTCATCTAAAAGTTGTTTCTTAATTGTATACTTATGTCATATTTTTTTACAAATTCATGCATGTTTATTATCGAAATCGCCTTGTTTGGCCACACTACCCCCAATGATACATACCGTTTCACCATATCAAAGACGAACAGGTAAAGCCGAGCCAGCGGGGATGCGAACTAACCTCCTCCCTCTACAAAACTCATGATTTTTCTTTGGATGCAGGCACTGGAATTTCGAAAGCATCAGGCATGCTTATACTCTCACAAGACAAACGTTGTTCACAAATACAATTCTCAAAACTATCACACTTACCAACATTTGCTATCCACGCACGCCAGGGATATTCCATGTGTCACAATGTCCCCAGCAGTCACGATACCGCATTCTACTATCAGCTAAGAAAGCTCTATCACCATTTGCCCTTTTATTTCTTGTATAAGGCTACCATTCTGCCTTCGGAGACTACTGTCTCATCTGCATTTTTCTGCATTGCATAAGGCTACCATTCTGCCTTCCGAGACTAAACGTTGTCTCTATCTGCATTTCTGCACTGCATAAGGCTACCATTCTGCCTTCCGAGACTAAACGCCGTCTCCATCTGCATTGCTGCGTTGCATAAGGCTACATTATGCCTTCCGAGACTAAACGTTGTCTCATCTGCATTTTTCTGCATTGCATAAGGCTACCATTCTGCCTTCCGAGGTTAAGCTCTACCTCCATCCGCATTTGCATGGCTGAAAGATCGCCACCTTATTTATACTTACATGGCTGAAAGATTGCCACCTTATTTTACACTTGCATGGCTGAAAGGTCGCCACCTTATTTACACTTGCATGGCTGAAAGATCGCCACCTTATTTTACACTTGCATGGTTGAAAGATCGCCACCTTATTTACACTTGCATGGCTGAAAGATCGCCACCTTATTTACATTCGCATGGCTGAAAGACCGCCACCTTATTTACACTTGCATGGCTGAAAGATCGCCACCATATTTACTTGCATGGCTGAAAGATCGCCACCATATTTGCACTCGCATGGCTGAAAGATCGCCACCTTATTTACACTCGCATAGCTGAAAGATCGCCACCTTACTTACACTTGCATGGCTGAAAGATCGCCACCTATTGCATCTCATGGGCTGAAAGATCGCCAAATACTGCATCTCATGGGCTGAAAGACCGCCAAATTATCCAAAGGCGTCATTGTTCGGAGGCACCATTTTCATAGCCCGAGAACACCATGCCATAGCCTGAGGACCCCTTTTAATCTTTTGCATATCATTATTCAAAGGCATCATGGTTCGGAGGCATCATCCTCATAGCCGGAGAGCATCATTTCATGGCCCGTGAATCCTTTATTATACGCTTCATGGCCCAGGACATCATGGTCTAAGGACGTCATTCTAATCGTCCGGAGACAATCCTCGTGGTCCAGCGGGAAATTGCATCATGTTTAAATTTTATGCACAATATATGCTTGTACCGCTTATTTGCAGGTAAACCGGCGAGCAACGACCATCTCGGCAGGAGATATACCGCTCCGGTTCCCGCAGCCATGTCAAACTGTAACTATTTCCCCGTCCTGAATATTGCATCCGTTCTTGAAAAAATCTCCATCGGCATACTCCCCCGACGGATCCCGAACTACATATGGCTTGATTCCTGTATGACTAGGGATATGTAGGTAGCTCAGAAGCCAGGACAAGGTCATTTAGTATATTTAAAGTTAAATTGTATGTAACTACAATATTAGCCTTTTGTAGGATTAGTTACGTTTATATTCATAAAAAATCAGGTCTGGTATTTTTAAATAGTTAATTATATGCTATTAATCATTTTAGTACCTTTAATTTATTTCTAGAAATTATTTTACTATTTTTTATAAATCAAACAGGGAAAAGTGGTTATTTAAATGTTAGCCCCATTTTATTTCAATTTTTGTCCGATTTTGCACCCCAATTCAACTCAATTGAAACTATTTGAACCCTCCGACCCAATTCCAATTTAATCCGACCCAAACCCATCTTCATAACCCGCCCACTCGCCCGTTTTAATCCAGGCCGTTGATCATTCAGATCAACGACCAACAACCATCCTTTCCTTTTTTAATCTCAAACTACCCCCGAACCATTTTCACATTCCTCGCCGCCTCTGAATCCCCTTCTCTCTCAATCCTCACTCAAACCCTCTCTAACCCTAGCCGCCGACATCAACTACAACCCTAAAAAAACTCCCAAATCCATGGCTTCCAAGGTCATTGGAGGCCTGTATCCACCTCCCATGGCTTCTACGTGTTCGATTATCATGGTTTCAAGGATAGATCCTGAAAGAGCTTGGTCCAGACCTTGGTCGATTTCAGTTTGCGGCTGTTCTCCGGTCGTCTCTAACCTTTCTCCGGTCAGCCATGGCTATTCGAGTCTGACCCTTGACTCTCCTGCTTAGATCGATGGTTTTCAAAGCTTTTCTCACCACTTGGGTTTCCTCTGAAACCCTAACCTTCAAGGTTCTCTCGATTTCTCTTAGATTTGTTTCAGATTCATGTCTACTCAGAACTTTTAAGCGTTTTTCTCGAAGTTTCTTTTGAAACTCCGCTTTCAAAAATCCTTATCCTTCTGATTAAGGTTCTGTTAAGTTATTTCGAAACCTTTCTTTGATTTTTGATATGTTTTGCTGTGTTTGCTCGTATTATCCTACTGCCTGAGTTTGCATGTTAAAACCCCTAATTTCTTTTAACTGTTTATTAAATGAATGTTTGTTTGCTCGAGTTTTGTCCGATCTGTCTATTTATCCTCTTTTTAAAACCCTTCTATTGTGGAGCATCTTATGGTTTTTGGGTCTGAAACTGTTCGTTTAAGTGCAGAAGTTTTTTTCGAAATCTCTTGTTCCCTTTGTGCGTTTCTTCTAATTCTGGGTTTCTATCTTCTCTTTAACTCGCCTATGTTGAAAGCCCTAATTTCTCTAAGGTTTCTTCGTTTGATTTTGTGACTGGCCTGTTCTTGTTTGAGTTTCTGTGACTATCTCGCTTCGAATGTGTTTCTAGTGAGTTCCTTATGCCTAACTTACATTAGCTCTATGTGCTTGTGTTTGTCTTGACTGGTCAAGACTTGCCTCTTTGCTTGCTATGTTTGGTTACTCATATCTCACTCTATTTATATGCTAAAACATGACTCATGACTCTCTCTTTGATTGACTCTGAGCTCCCTGTTTCTTGGCTTGATTTGAAAACTTCTCTTTAGACTTTCGATTCTCCTATTTTAACTTGGTTTATTTGCTTATTCATGGGAACTCATGTTACTCTCCTTAAATCAGTAATTTCGAATCCTTGATTCCCTGATTTACCATGTGCTGATTTTCGCTTGTGTTTTCTTACCTTATTTGGTTAACCGAGTATTTTACTGATTCTTCATTAGTTGTTTCCTTAATTGAACCCCTATGTACTTACCCCTAATTGTCTATTCTGTACATGATGCTCTACTTCATTTCTTCCTTAAACATTTTCTGCCCATTACCGTTGGTTGATTGCCCCTTAATTAAAGGAGTACTTGCATTGATTTGATTCTGATTAGTACTTGGTTCCATAATTACTATACAATTGTAATTCTTGCCTTATTTTACATGGTTTCGAACTACTATATATACATACTCTCTCATTAACACAGACACACGAACACTTTTAATTCTGAACTCACACTTACATTCAAAACACTCTCTCTTGCTTTACTACTTGTACTGTGGCCTGTTTAGCTGGTTGAAAGCCAAAGCTATATTTCAAAGTCCTGCTACCTTTCTTTACTACATTTTGCTTCTTTGAACTGGTACGTTCTAATTAAGTTTTCAGCATCAACAACAACATGGTTACTTGATGTTCTTGCATTCTTGTCTGCCTACTGCCTGTATCTATTTCAGTACCTTTATTTAGCATGCTGTAATTTCTTTTCTCCTGTTCTGAATCAATGTATGATGAATCCTAAATCCCTACCCCAATGTGTTTGATACTTATGGTTTGTTTGGGGCATGACAGCATCAAATATTGCTGAACATGACTCAGACTTGGTCCTCCTAGGATCATAACCTCCATGTCACCCTTATATGTTGTGTGTTCCGGTTGATTTACAAGCATGACAGCACCCCTATTATTGTGCATGTCCAGAATTGACTCATGCCTAAGTATATAGGCCCTTGCAATGGATTCCCAATCCCCTGCCCCTTTGGTGTGAAATTATCAACTCTTTAAAGTATTAATGGTTGTCTCCCATCACCCTTTCCCTTTTCTTTGTTCCCTCATCTTTTAAAACTCAGTTTCTGTACATCCACTCTCTCTTAGACTTAAGTTCTTCCCCCCTCATGTGAGCCTTGCCTTGGGACCCGTGAGCTCCCCCTGAACTTGGACACATGAGGGCTGGCATTTCCACACTGCACTTGTCCCTATTCTGGTGATGTAATTTGGGTGTGAGCACTGCCGGGGGTCCTATTGAGGCTCTAGGGAACTCTGACACACTCAAGTTTGAGAAAGGCTTTGAGGCAATGGTATCTTAAGGAAGTTATTCCATAGCTCAGGGAGGAACCAAGAATCGGGCCTCCTCTAGTTGTATTTTTATGTATTTTGATGTAATTTAATATTCCTGGTTTGTAATAATTTGTAATAAACGTTTGGGGCTGGCTAGTGAAAAGGTTGGGTATTTATGCATGTCAAGGGTAGAAACCATGCCTATAGGACTATTTTGAATTTCTGCATATTCAAACTACATTTAGAAACCATGCCTATATGGTGTTTTAATGCTGCAAACTGCATTTAGAAACCATGTCTATAGGACTTCTTGTTCAACTTCATATCTAGATAACCTGCCTATAGGGATCATCTAAAATTCTGCACATTTTGTCACCGTTTAGATATCATGTTTTAGGGCCCAATTGATTATAACCCAGTAGCATGCTGAAATCAGTAACATATAGAAATCATGCCTATAGGGGTCCATAAGTATAATCATATTCGTTTCTACTCACATGCAATGTTAGGATCTAAAATCAGTAACGCATAGAAATCATGCCTATAGGGACTCTTAAATAAATCTGATTCACTTCCTTCACAGTTAATGTTAGATATCATGCTCCTAGGGATTAAAATCGGTAATAGTAGATACTATCACATGCAGAATCTATAACTGGTCTAATTTAATTTTGTCCATTCTGAACCTCTTTTCCTAATTCCCTTGCTTAATAAGGTTTAGCAAGCCTGCCTACGAGATTTCAAACAATTCGTTTTGAGTTCTACTGTCCCATCACCTTCTGAACTAAGTAGATATCATGCCTATAGGACCCCGTCTAAACACTTAGGCAAACCTTGGGCAATATAAATAAAGCTGAATTCGCCTCTGTTATTTGTTACAATCGATAGGTAGGCCCGATTCTGTTTCCTAACTGAGTCATGTAATAAGCCAGGTCTGCTGCAATACAACAATCTCCTCTTCCCTCAAGTATATCTTTTAGAATCAGACCTTATATACTTGAGCCTTATGTGTTTATGTGTTTCCCCTTTAATGTGCAGTCTTTATATGTTTTATATGTCGCCTTAGAATTTTTACCTTTAAAACATCAAATAAGCCTAATATCCCTCCCTTTTAGGATTAGTAGTCCTAAGTGCCTCCGGGACTGATAGGAATGGGACGGGTAATAGCATGCAATGAGTAATCGAGACCAATCCGCGCTTTAATACCTAAACTGGGTGGGAAGGGTAGATACGGATATGATGACCGGTGCATTAATACCACGTGTAGCTCCTCTGAGGAGTGATTACCGGGTATTGCATTGATGTGATCCATATTAAATACAAACCTAGGACCCCCTTCCTTCACTTCCCTTTTCCTTTAAAAGCATTGCAATTCCTGTTTAAAATTCGCTCTTTTAATTGCTCTTTCAAACTTTGTTTACTTCCAAACCATTGTGTATTGAAATCCCCTCTTATTTGAGCCTTATCTGCTTATATGTTAATTGCACCTAAAATTCATAATAATTGTCTGGACGGGAACCATACTAGTGGATCCTGAGGGGTGCCTAACACCTTCCCCTTGGGATAATTTCAAGCCCTTACCCAATCTCTGGTTATTCAAACAAACTTAGAATTGAATCCCTATTGGTGTCCTAATGCACCTTAATCATTAGGTGGCGACTCTTCAAATGCAAACCCAGTTCCCAAAAGGAACGAGCTGTCCCTCCAAACGTCACAAACCCGATTTCGCGAGAAAAAAGGGGCGCGACAATCGGGGGTTTGGTCATTTTCCCCCATTTTTCATTGGGTGTGGGCGGTTTTTGAGAGCTTCAAGTGGGATTTTTCATCATCAACGACAAGGTAAGCTAATCCCACCTATCTTGAGTTAAATATATTAATTATGTATGGATTTTAGCATGTAAATTGGTAGAAATTTGGGGGTTTGAGGAAAACCTAAAAAATTGATATTCTTGGAATTTTACCACGATTTTGGTTATGAAATTGAGAGTAAATTATATACTTGAGATCATGGAGTCATGGGTAAGCCTTAATCTTTGAAAATTTTTGGAATCCGGGCACGTGGGTCCGAGGGCGATTTTGTCAACTTTTCTATCGGGGTTAGGAATTGTTATAAATTGGACTAATATGAGTAGTTTATCGTGTATTAATGAATTTGCATAATCATTGGCTAGTTTTGGAGTATTTGGCATCGATTCAAGTCTTCGGAAGGGCGTGGAATGCCGGTTATGGATCATTGGAGCGAGGTGAGTCTCCTTTCTAACCTTATAAGAGGGAATTGTCCCCATAGGTGAAATAATTGGTTATGTGCTCCTATTTGTGGGGGCTACGTACGCACGAGGTGACGAGAGTCCGTGCGTAGCTGCTAATATTTGTAAGACTGGGTAGTCTAGGACCCAAAAGCATGTTATACTTGGAATAATTGTAATCTTATTGACAATTGAATTTCTTAAATCCTATCGAATTGGTAAATGAATTTCTAAGAGGATTAAACTTTATTTCTAAAATCACTAAAAGAGAATTGGCTTCTAATGGGATAAATGTTCCCCGTAAAATTTTTAATTTGCTGTTTGAGCATGTATTTCTATGTGTACCTGCGTCGCATGTATGGTATGCGAGCAGGGTTATTGTTTATTTAAATTTGACCGCGTCGCATGTATGATTCGCGAGCGGGGTAATAGATGCATCTATGCTTCGGGCCGCTCGACCCTCGGCAGTGCACATTTTACATTTATGTTGGATCGGGCCGTACGACCTCGGCATGAGATGCGCATGTTTGAATTGCTTGTCTTGAGATTTATTGATATTGCCATCTGCTCCCCCAACTTGAGATAATTGTTAATTAATGGATTATGAATCCGGAGACTTTTAATAAAAAGGAACTTTTACCTGTTTAGTAATTCATTTGAATCTACTGTTGTCCTTAATAAATTCGTGAGTCATCGCCTTAATAATATTATTATTTGACCATTAGTAAGTGTCGAAGTTGCCATCTCGTCTCTACTTCTTCGAGATTAGGCGGGATACTTACTGAGTACACGTTGTTTTTATACTCATGCTACACTTGCTGTGCATTTTGTTACACAGGTACATGTATTTCTATTGGCCCATTGGGAGTAGCAGCACGGGCGACCGGGAGACTAGGTGAGCTGCATTTCCTCGAGGCGACCCGCAGCTAGTATAGTCCCTCTCCCAGAATTGTATTTACTTTTTGTCCATTTGTGTTCCGGACAGCTGTTGTACTTTATTCAAATTCTTAGAAAATGCTCATGCACTTGTGATACCGGGTTCTGGGATGGTTATGAAGTGTTTTGTATTTATTTGCTTATCATTTAATTTGAATTGAGGCGATTATCTTTTTAATTGTAAATTTGGAGGAAAATCATAGATTTCAAGAGTATTAAAACGAGAATTTAATTAAGAAATTTGGTTGTCTTGCCTGACGGTGGTGGCCGGCGCCATCATAACCCTTAGTGGATTTTTGGTCGTGACAATATGGTATCAGAGCACTAGGTTCCTAGGGTCTCACGAGTCATGAGAAAGTCTAGTAGAGTCTCGTGCATCAGTACGGAGACGTCTGTACTTATCCTCGGGAGGCTGCATGACTGTTAGGAGTACTTCCCTTCTTGATTCCACGTCGTGCGATTTGATCCATGGAGGCTATGCCTTTAATTCCTTCCTATTCAATCTTATGCGACGTGAACCGCTTGTTGTAGATCGAGAATTAAAGAATTGTAATGGTACTACCGATGTAGTGCGGGGTGTTTCTCCCTGCATAGTTGTCTGAGCTATTATCGTCGCCTTGTGGAAGGATATTCTGCCATTTCAGCTCAGTAGCGGTACTTCTGAGAGCTCTGAGGTAGGCAGAAATTGCCATGATGCTATGAACGATTGTTCCGCGGTATTAATATGATGGTAGGACGTTTGCCTACGTGTCGGGGCAGTGAATGACTTGAAGGGAGATTTACTCAGTGCATGATCTAGAGATTCGGCATTTTATTCCTGGTAGGGGACAGATAAACGGACTAAGAATGGTCAGATGTGGGCTGATGGAGTAACGAGACTTGGTATTTGCGAGCATGGTGGAGTTTTTTCTATGAAAAGGTGTCGTTGTCCTAATTGAAAGTACTCAGTTCGCCGATGTTATGATCTTCTACAATTCGCCTTAGGGGCAAGATATCGTGAAATAGTATTGGAGATGCGGCTGTCAGATATCGCAGGGTGTGGTGGTTTAGGATTGAATCAGTGTTTCTAATGTTGACGGTTCTAGAAAGATGACCTTCAGAAAGGTTTAAAGTTAGCAGCAATTGTAGGTTTAAGTGCCACGAAGATAGATTCTAATTAAGGCAACAACTGAGCAGCAAAGGATAAGTAAGGACACGTGGGGAGTGTCAGGCGGTGGTTAAAATTTCTAGAAGGCCAGATATAGGAAGCAAAGGTTGAGTAGTCGACTAAAGGGGTGTGTTTCGCCAAAGTGGGAGAGTTTGGAGTGATTTAGGAAATTTTAGTGATTGCTGATTTGGGCCTACGGATTGACTTGAAGTATGGGCTATTATGCGGCAGGATATTTGATATAACGGAAAGGATCTGCTTGAAATGAAGAAGGATACAACCTAACTTTGAATTGGAAGGATGTCACCGCGCACTTAATTGATGTTCACGAGGGATGAATGGACTTGTGCAGCTAGAGAGTGAGCTGGGACTCAGGATGGGTCGTTAGTGTCGTGGTGATTACGCCCCGTGTAGCAGTTTTGGAAGACGTCGGCATGTAGATTCCACAGGCGGGATATCTCCAGTGAGCAGGACGGCGGTCGCATGGTTGGCGAAGCTTTTGCAAAGGGTTCTATTAGCCATACAACAAAGAGATCGGTCGTGTGAACGTGGTTGATGGTTCAGAGTATAACAAGAGGGTTTTACAGAAAGGTTCCGAGAATTTTGGCGGTTGATTGTGCAAGGTTATGTCAACAAGAGATAAAGGATCCTGGTGAATTCCATAATTTGTGTAATAATGGCTCCAGGCTAAGTGGGAGAGTCCCGCCGCCTATGATTAAGGATTTCCTGGTTAACTACTTGCGAGGTTTCTGATTATTAACATATTGATGGGTTATTTCAGCTACAGGAAAAGAACATAAGTGGTAAATTGAGCAAAGGAATTGTTAAAGGTGTACTATGGTTGGCCTTATTGGCTCATGTTCAGACTTGGGGAAGAATTCAGGATTCATGCCTTGTATGGATGCGGATTTCCAAGAAAGTGATTCTGTCGGGTGCTTCATCGAGGGGGTATTCATATGCTAGAAGATTTATGGAATTGATTACATTCGGGGCCAAGTCAGAGCGGGTGGCTTTCAGTAACGGTCCTAGTGGATTCAAAAGGGCGAAGCGTAGTGCCTAATTATTTCGAGCCTGTACGTACGGTTAAGAATCAAGCTTGATAGCAGCTTATGAGAAGGGGCACAGAATGTTCTATGGTGTTTTGACTTGCAGTATAGCCCTCGGGAGGTATGAAATGGTTCGTGGGGTTTGAGACGGCATGGTCTCGTGACTCAGGGTCACTCGGGATGAGTGCGGATGGAGCATGCTATGTGTTGGAAGGTGTATTATTATTTCTAAGGAAATCAAGGATAAATTGGAAGAAGATAGATTGATTAGCCATAGTTGAATTAGCATATTGGTGGCAGTGATCAGTTCCTTCAGCGCGATTGAGTTATGCAAGTGAATTGTGGCGGCACGTGTGAGGCTTGTCGGCCGCCGTAATTGATTTTATTCAGAAGTATTCCACTGCTATGGCCTGCTATGCATAGGCGGAGTCCGGAAGGGCTGTGGCAGCTTAGACCACTACTCAGAGAGTTGCATATTCTACGATTATGAGAATTTACCTATGTGTTGCTATAGTTCTCCTGAAGTGAGATAAGTGAAGAGTGTTATATGATGAAGTGTTAATCCATTTGTGGTTACGGATCTATGATGAAAATCGTGTTCTATCGTATGTTGGCATGATGGGTGCAGTGAGTGGTATGGAATTCGAAGAGAGGATCAAGGTTGCAGTTCAGTGTTGACAAGGAACTCACGAGCTCGGATGGGCAGGGAAGTAGTTTCGATGTTTAAAGTAAGTTGGTATTACCTTCAGTGTCACCTGAGGTCGGTGTTTTGTGAAAAAAGGCTTTGTATCCTGGTTAAGGATTCTTGATCGCTTTTTAGCGTTAGTGTGGTCGGTGGTCTGTGTGTACATACCTGTTATCTGTCACGGGAAGGTTGTATAAGTGTGGCATATAGTTGCTTGATTGGTTGAAGAGTTAAGCCAAGTAGGAAGATTGTGGTGATATCGTTAATTTGAGAATCGATGCCTGGAGGGCACTCGAATTATTGGGTTGTGGACTGTGGAGGATTACTCCGATTATGGTGGTTGTCCTTATGTGTTATAAGAAAAAGGGGAGTATTTATGGGCCTTCGAGAGGTCATTAGCCTAGTTCAGTGCGATCAGAACCAGCTTGAGGTCTGTGGATGGATTTAAATGTGGATATGGGCTTTATATCAGGTCAGACGTGTTCATTTCAGTATGTGCTCTTTATGGAGGAGTAGTCAGGGTGTTATTTCATCGTCAGTTATTTCATGTAATGATACATTGTGCTGTGTGAGTTGTGAGACGACTTGGGAAATTGCTTATGTGTTGAGGTTCCACGTAGATATGATGTTATATGAGCAAAAATGACCCTCGAGATTCAGATCGCATATCGCACCTCAATTGTGCTTGAGTTTGTAGCTTATGGCACTATATGTCCTCTCAAGGATGGTATTATGCACTTAGCGTGCTTGTGACCGATATTCGGTATCTTGATGTAATGAGCAATTCAGCTCAATGTGTACCTCCTTATGTGAATTTTATGTGTAGACCGAGTGGCACGCCACCGTGGGTATGTTGTTTGGATCGGGTGCACGCCGCAGCAGTATGATGTTGGGTACAGTTCCCCGTGTCTGTTTTATGTGTTTTGATTCCTCCTTTCCTGACAGGAACTTATATTAGCTGTGTGCCCGCATCGCATGTATGATTCGCGAGCGGGGTAATTGGATTTCCTTTTCGGAGTTTGTTTTCCTATTGTATCGCGTTCGAATTGGTAGCCTATTGGCATATTGTGGCATCATATGAGACTTTTGACCATGTTCGGGGTGGCTTATTGCCTGAGCAGTTCGTATTAGGTGAGACGAGATCATTGGACTTAGGATCAGTGCAATCTGAATATATGAAGCATATTAAGGAGCAAAGACCATTATTTGGTTCAGAAAGAGGTGATGTTTCTTGACAGGAGAATAGACCCTATGAATCGTTGATTCTATAGTTGGTTATGAATTTCTACATATCTCTTCCGTCGTGGCGGCATTGCGAGAGTTAGAACAGGACTTATATATGTCCTGGGGTGCATTGTGAGCATCAGATTCGGGAAATGTCGACTATTATGATCAGAGAGTGTTATTATGGTCTTGTGAATGATGGAGTGCATGGTGTGAAATCAGCAAGGGTGTGCAGTCATGTTCTGCTACAGCGTGTGGTGATTGATACGGTGTTCATATGTCGAAAGCAGGCCTGGCAGAGAATTTCGGATGTTGAAACTGGGATCCAAGGCTTATTTGCCTAAATGAAAGAGGTTATCTTTAGATTTGATCGAGCTGATGCGCCTAACTGAGTTGTGGTAGCAGGGGTAGGTGCACGAGGTATTAAGTAGTGATTCCAGACAACCCCAGCACAGTTCCTAGCTCGTTCGAGGACGAATGTATGTTTAAGTGGGAGAGGATATAACGACCCGATCGGTCGTTTTGAGCTCTAGCGTGCCGTTCAGCAATTTGAGGCCATGAGCAGCTTCAATTCAGGCATTATGACTTGTACGCATGGTCAGAATTAAATTTCGGGAAGTTCAGAGTTGACTTGGAGAGGAAATTCTCATTTCGGAAGCTTTAAGATGAAAGAATTAACTAAGATTGAATTTTTGAGTAAACGACATCGGAATCGGGATTCGAAGGTTCCAGCAGGTTTGTATGATGATTTCGGACTTTGGCGTATGCCCAGATCGGGTTTTGGGTGACCCGGGAGCGTTTTGGCGCCTATTGTGGAAGTTAGCATTTTGGAAGAAATTTCATAAGTTTGGGTTGAAGTGTATTACAGATTTATCAATGTCCGTTTGGATTCCAACTCTGGGAGTAGCTCCGTATGGTGATTCTGGAGTTGGGAGCGCGATTGGAAGTGAATTCGGATGTCCGTGGAGCATTTTGGAGCCATTTGGCTAAAGATAGAAAATTGAAGGTTTTTGAGAAGTTTGACCGGAGGTGGACTTTTTGATATCGGGGTCGGAATCCAATTCCGAAAGTTGGAGTAGGTCCGTAATGTCAAATTTGTCTTGTGTGCAAAATTTGAAGTCAATCGGACGTGATTCGATAGGTTTAAACATCGAAAGTAGAAGTTTGAAATTCTAAAGTTCATAAAGCTTGAATTGGAGGTCGATTCTTGGTTTTAGTGTTGTTTGATATGATTTCAGGCCTCGAGCAAGTCCGTAATGTGTTTTGGGACTGGTTGGTATGATTGGTTGGGATCCCGGGGGTCTTGGGTGGATTCCGGGTGGTTAACGGATTGAAAATGGAATTTTAGAAAGGCTGAAGCTGCTGGTTGCTGGTATAACCGCACATGCGAGACTTGGGGCCGCAGGTGCGGAGCCGCAGAAGCGGCCAGAGGAGCCGCAGATGCGGTTTGGATCAGAAGGGAACGGACCGCAGATGCGGTCAAGCAGCCGCAGAAGCGGGACCGCACCTGCGGCGGTCTAGTCGCAGAAGCGAAAAGGGGCAGGCCAGGTTGGGACCGCAGATGCGATCGTTTTGTCGCAGATGCGTGACCGCACCTGCGGAAGAGGAAGCGTAGATGCGCAAGCGGAGCCAAGGAAGAGGATCGCAGATGCGGACGGAAGCTCGCACCTGCGGAACCGCAGAAGCGGTCAAGTGACCGCAGGTGCGGAACTGCTGGAGACTGAATGGTTCTTTTAAAAATCGGGGGTTTGGTCATTTTCCCCCATTTTTCATTGGGTGTGGGCGATTTTGGAGAGCTTCAAGTGGGATTTTTCATCATCAACGACAAGGTAAGCTAATCCCACCTATCTTGAGTTAAATATATCGATTATGTATGGATTTTAGCATGTAAATTGGTAGAAATTTGGGGGTTTGAGGAAAACCTAGAAAATTGATATTCTTTGAATTTGACCACGATTTTTGGTATGAAATTGAGAGTAAATTATATATTTGAGTTCATGGAGTCATGGATAAGCTTAATTCTTGAAAATTTTCGAAATCCGGGCACGTGGGCCTGAGGGCGATTTTGTCAACTTTTCGATCGGGGTTAGGAATTGTTATAAATTGGATTAATATGAGTAGTTTATCGTATATTAATGAATTTGCATAATCATTGGCTAGTTTTGGAGTATTTGGCATCGATTCAAGTCTTCGGAAGGGCGTGCGAGAGTCCGTGCGTAGCTGCTAATATTTGTAAGACTGGGTAGTCTAGGACCCAAAAGCATGCTATACTTGGAATAATTGTAATCTTATTGACAGTTGAATTTCTTAAATCCTATCGAATTGGTAAATGAATTTCTAAGAGGATTAAACTTTATTTCTTAAATCATTAAAAGAGAATTGGCTTCTAATGGGATAAATGTTCCCCGTAAAATTTTTAATTTGCTGTTTGAGCATGTATTTCTATGTGTGCCTGCGTTGCATGTATGGTACGCGAGCAGGGTGATTGTTTATTTAAATTTGACCGCGTCGCATGTATGATTCACGAGCGGGGTAATAGATGCATCTATGCTTCGGGCCGCTCGACCCTCGGCAGTGCACATTTTACATTTATGTTGGATCGGGCCGTACGACCTCGGAATGAGATGCGCATGTTTGAATTGCTTGTCTTGAGATTTATTGATATTGCCATCTGCTCCCCCGACTTGAGATAATTGTTAATTAATGGATTATGAATCCGGAGACTTTTAATAAAAAGGAACTTTTACCTGTTTAGTAATTCATTTGAATCTACTGTTGTCCTTAATAAATTCGTGAATCATCGCCTTAATAATATTATTATTTGACCATTAGTAAGTGTCGAAGTTGCCATCTCGTCTCTACTTCTTCGAGATTAGGCGGGATACTTACTGAGTACACGTTGTTTTCGTACTCATGCTATACTTGCTGTGCATTTTGTTGCACAGGTACATGTATTTCTATTGGCCCATTGGGCGTAGCAGCACGGGCGACCCGCAGCTAGTATAGTCTCTTTCCCAGAATTGTATTTACTTTCTGTCCATTTGTGTTCCGGACAGCTGTTGTACTTTATTCAAATTCTTAGAAAATGCTCATGCACTTGTGACACCGGGTTCTGGGATGGTTATGAAGTGTTTTGTATTTATTTGCTTATCATTTAATTTGAATTGAGGCGATTATCTTTTTAATTGTAAATTTGGAGGAAAATCATAGATTTCAAGAGTATTAAAATTAGAATTTAATTAAGTAATTTGATTAGCTTGCCTGACGGTGGTAGCCGGCGCCATCACGACCCTTAGTGGATTTTGGGTCGTGACAATTTACTTTTATTACTTACTAAGTTGGCGTACTCACATTACTCCCTGCACCTTGTGTGCAGATCCAGGAGTTGAGGGCCGCGATAGTGAGCGCTGATCGTTCTTCCAGCAGGTCTTTCGGAGTCGGCAAGGTAGCTGCTTGGCGTTCGCAGCCCTGCACTTCTCCTTCTTATCTTACTCAGACTGTTCTTAGTATCTTTATTTCCGGACTATGATAGCCTTTATTGTACTTAGACAGACCTTGTAGTTGCTCGTGACTTGTGATACCCCGATGTAGGGCTTGTGTTATATTTCCGCACATGTTATTTAGACCCATGTTATGAGATATTATCAATTAAATAGCTTAAAAATGTCTTTTATGAAAACTTAGTTTTATTTGGGATTTGTGTCGATGATAATAGGCTAGATTCATGTGGTTTGGAGACTATTTTTGCCCCAACATGACTATGCTTCACTGTTCTAGGATAGTTAAATGATGATTAATTGGCTCTAATTGTGAATTTCATGTTTTGCAGGAGCGAGTTGCGCTTATGAGGACTTAGGATAGTGTTCAAAGATAAATTGAAGCAAGGGAAGCCCCTCGAAGCTGAGTACTATGAAAGAAGAGAGCAAAGAAGAGCTAAAATGATGACCCAGCTTAGCGCGGCCAGTAGCGCGCCCACTAGCACGACCGCGCTAGCCCAGGACTTCGAGACAGAATACTATGTGATATGCACGGCCATTAGCGCGGGCACGAGCGCGGCCGCGCTAGTCCAGTTCGGATGAAATAATTTCAGGGGTAAACTTGGAAGTTCGGGGGTAATTCCACTTAACCTATAAGAGGTTTAACTCGCCCAAAGGGACATTATCAAGGTTTTGACAGCTTAGTTGATTGCAAGGAAAGGAAAGAGGCAGGGAGGATAATTCAACATCGAGTTCTTCCTTTCTTCCTTTTGTGTTTTACCATTTATGATGAATTTTGCTGTTGTTAGTATGAATACAATTATGAGTAGCTAAATACTTTGTCTAGGGTTTTGATGGAACCTATTGAAGGATGAAGTTCGTGTTATGTTAATATAGTTTGCCCGGTTTGATCTCTATTTGTTCAACTACGTTCTTGTGGTAGTTAATTGATAGGATCCTCAATTAGATGTGCCTATTTAGTATGTATTACTCGGGAAAGAGTGCATATTTAGGTAATTGTTGAAGAACACCACTCCCAAAGTATATGAGGGATCAATTACCGAGGGTTTAAAGGCGGGATTAGGGATAACGATGCCTTGGGTGTGATCTAAAGTGAGCTGTAACAAAAGCCAGCTAGCGTAACTCGGGAGAGTGCGTCTAGTACATTATCGTAATTACTCGGGAGAGATTTATGGTATTAAGAGTGCTCATGATCGATAGAAACGATTATTCAAATCTATATCAAACATAACAAGAAGGGATTCCATCAATAGGGGAAATCATAACCTTAGATTCTTCTCTTATTTGCTTACAACTTGATCATAGTTAGCTGTTAGTTTACTTAACGTTCTTCAGTTATAGTTAGTGAAAACATCACCAATTGTTATTCAAAATATCTGGGAAGTTGATTACGAAGAAATTAGTGAGTCTAACAAAAGGAATTGGTAGGTTAATTCCCTGAGGATTCGACTCTAGGCTAAATAATTAGATTATGTTTGTAGCAACCGCTTTGTCCTTTTTATAAGGCATAGTTAGGCGTGATCAGTCGGCTGGCCTAGTTTCACGATAGGCGCCTGATCACTGCCAACCCTGTACTACTATTAAGTAGCAAGAGAGGTCGAAGCAGCTTTTACCCGATTTAGGGCCGGGATCAAATTCCACAGAGAGCTAGATATTGGAGTTGGGTGTCTATCTAAAGTGGAGTTGTGTGTTTGCTCCAAATTGCACTTCTACACATTTTTGGGTTTTAATTATGATTCTAATTCTATAAACTACAATGCTCAATTTAACTACTATAAGTTAGGATTAAACTATTGCAAGTTGTTCAAATGTTTAAAAGGGCACTAGGGTAGTGACTTTCGCCTAGGTGGTCAATTGACGGATTCTTGAATCTAAAGCTAGATTGAAACATTTAGGGAGTATGATATAACCATTGTTCGATTCTACTCACTCTATACCTCTCGGTAGTTCGAGTGATTTTGCCCGAATTGACTTTCTCAAGACCAATTGGGTATGCGAATTTGCACAAGCAATTACGGATCAAGTCGGGTATTACGATCTCTCGGTATAACCCTTTAATTGGGGCTACCAATTCTCTTGAGTACGCCCCAATTCCTTGTTGGACTAATTCTAGAGACTTAGGCTCTCTTTCTCAAGAAGAGCAAAAGTCAACTAAACACAAACTAGTGTTTGCAACCACTAATTTAGCAGTTAAACATGGAATTAGCCCAAATATCAATCACCCATAGTCAATCAAGCTCTAAAATACAAGACCCATCAATTACCCACACTAGGGTTGAGCCACAACCCTAGCTGATAGGTCTAGCTACTCATAATTAGAGAAAGAAACAAAGAAATAGATGAAAAACAACTCATATTAATTAATTGCTAAGATAAACTAGAAGATTCAATGTTGAAATGACGATAAAATTGCCCAAAATAGCTAAGGAAACGGAAGTCACGAGCGCAGCTCAGTACAAAATCTATCTGCTTTACCTAAAAATGGAAAAGAAGCTATTTATACTAAGCTGAAATGTTTGGACAAAAATACCCCTGCAGGGTTAGTGCGGACCGCACAAAATCGTGTGCGGCCGCTCTAAGGCTTTGAACTTGACAAAACTGCTCTCTGAACTTGGGCAATGCGGACCGCAAAGAATGGACTGCGGCCGCGATGGCTTCTAGTGTGGTCCGCATGAAATGGAGCGTGGACCATATTGGCTTCAATCTCCGAAAATAGCAACTCTCTAATTCTTGGTTGTGCGGACCGCAGTAACTTCAGTGCGGACTGCATTAGATCCCATGCGGCCGCATTGCCTGATTTGCCTGAGTTGCATACTCTCTGAACCTCACTTGTGCGGACCGCACAGAATGGTGTGCGGCCGCACTGGCCTTGTTTTGCCTGATCTTTGTCTTGCCTTGATCCTTGTGTAAGTTTCACTCCTTTTGAGCTGATCTTTGACATCTTGTCACCTTGTTGATCAAACCTGCAATCAAGCACAACTTGTGAGCCTTTTTGGGACTATTCTGTACAAATTTCTAATCAAAACATAAGCAAGGAGGAGTATAGAATGTATCAAAATCCCTAGTTATCAACTCCCCCAAACTTAAGCTTTTGCTTGTCCTCAAGCAAACAAAATAAGACCCACCCCTTAGGAGAAAATCCAAGGCAATTCAGCTATCCTAAAGTGACCTCATCTAGCATCAATTTGGGACTAACAATTGCCCTCAATACACATGAATCATTAACTACATTTACTTTTTTAAAACACCATGGATCAAGTGTGACACAGGAGCATCAAGAGTTGACTCAACACATCAAAGGACTCTTTCTATTACTTTAGTCATTGTGGAACCCAAACTCACACATCCTCGGCTCTCCCTAAGCAAACCTCACCTTTAAAATAGTGGCACTCATAACGAGGTTAATGGAAATTCACTCATCCCTCTCAAAGAAAAGTCACAAGTCCGGCACTAAGTACCATATGCTTGCCCCTTATGTAAGTCACCACTAATGTAAACTTCATTCAACTAGAGATCATATAGGGCTTTTATGGAGACACAGTGAAGGCCTTTGGTTCCGGGTAGGCAATGTTTGGTCTAAGTAGGTTCCATCTTCCCTTAAGCACTTTTTTTGTTCCATTTTGGCACAGATTCACTTGACTCTTTGAGTCTTTTCACTTCTTTCAAAGGGGTAAGAGAGACACATTGTCACTCTTTTTTATACATTTCAAATCTTTTTTCTTTTTTCAATTTTTCACACCTTTCATTCTTTGCTGTTCTTGAATCCCTTTTTTATTCTTTTCCACATTGAGTATTCTTTTTGTCTTTTTGCTTTTTTCCTTTTTCATTGCCTTTCCTTTTCTTCATTTTGTACCTTTTTACCACTTTGTTGCAATCCTCGTCTCTCCCCCCCAAACTTATACTTTTGCCATGTGCTAAGGAAAGATTGGGTGCCAAGAGAGGGTATCTTTTAGAATGGGTAAAGGCTTGTATCATGGTTCTTGAAGGAAAACGGTTTAAGGCTCAAAAGGGTTGACTAGGGATTTTATCTTTGGTAGGCTATGAAAGTGTTTAAGCTATCATTTGGATCAAGGAGAGCCTATAATCATGTCTCAAGTCAAAATTCGCTTAGGATTTCGCCTCAACAAACATTCAGGGCAAGTTCTAGACCAATGGCTCGAGACTTGGACTTGCAATGCAATTTCTCACCACACACACTATGGGATTGCTAAAGACACGGAATCGGGGGCCCACAACAACCTTAGATAAGATTTGAGCACACAATGGTCCCGAAAAACTACTTGATGATTATCGGTTAACACAAGAGTCTCAGGGTCACGACTTTCACTATCCTAAACACAACAATTTATTTTTGACCATGAGATCAAAGGCAAATGTTCTAGGCCCAAGTGAAGCTTTGCTTGAGGCACCCTTAACCACTAACTACTAAAAATCCAAAAAGAAAAGAAAAACAGACTCAAACCCTTAAGAAGGTTGTCACGCCATCTATCATTGGGAAGAGCCACCCGGTTCACACAAACTCCACCTTTGGAAAGAACCGTGGCATTAAGAAAACCAAAGGCTTATTGCAAACTTTCAAAACAAGAAGCTACGAACATAAACAAGAATCTAAGAACGAAAAATTGCGGAAAGTAAAATGAATATATACACTAGGGGATTTGATCGAATATACAATAGATGGGATGAATATGTACAATGTAACATAACTTTATATACAGACCCAAAGTAAAATAAAAGTGCGAGAAATGTAACGAGATGTTAAAATTATTTACAAACCAAAGATGAAAACTAAAGAAAGCATAAAAAGTGTCAAATATATACAATCATCCAAATCCAAAAAAAGTAGGGCCTACATTGAAAGCATAAAAAGTGCCAAATATATACAATCATCCAAATCCAAAAAAAGTAGGGCCTACCCCCTCAAATGAAAGCTGGCATTGTTCCCAATGCCAACTAAACCAAATAAGCACCCAAAAAGATAAGGGAAAAGGATATAGAGACTCTCTATGGCCTGTCTGTCTGCATGGGCTCCTGAGTGGTCCCTGGGTCCTCACTGTGCTCGGGAACCTCAGACTGGTTCCCTGTGGCCTGGTGCTCTGCTGCTGGGACCTGGGCCTGGACCTGGACAGGCTCCTAAGGTGCATCATGTGGTTGACTGGAGGAGGCCTCCGTTGGGTCTGCCAACTGGATGATTGCATCATTCGCTCGGGGAATCATCCTCCTCCTCTTAGGAGGCCTCTGAGACTGCTCTGGCTGGGGATGAGCTGCTGGTGCAGGGTCCTGAAGTAGAAAATCCAAAGGCAAGTGGTCTGCCTTCAACCTGTCAACATCAGCCCTTAGCTCCTTCACGGACTCCTTGGAGGCCCGTGTCTTTATCAACTTCTTGTGCTCCTTAGAAAGCTCCTTGAGAGCCTTGCTATGTGAATCAACAGCATCAGTGAGCACTTTCTGGTTGTCAAGGATTTTCTTTTGGTTAACTAGAATCTCCTTTAGGGCATCCTCAATAGACTGCGGGACCTGGGGAGGTGGAGGAGCCGACTGAGCCTCTGCTGTGGTAGCGAGGATGGACAACTTGGATGATGTTGTCTGCATCCAGTTGTTGATACTGAGAAGAGCTTGGCTTAGTCGGTGGGCAGTCACTGGGTAAGCTCAGGAAGAGGGAATCTCCGGATCTGCTGAGGTGGATGGGCCAGGAGGGATGTCTGTGGAAGTGGAGGCAGGCTGAGTAAGAGCCACTACGACAACTGGCTCTTCAGACTGGCCAGTTGAAGCAGTAGTTGTTCCCTTAAAGTTCTTGCTCTTTGGTTTGTCATCCCCCTGCATGTTGTACCAAGAGAATGGGGCCTTCGCTTTGACCGTTATGTCGAATGGCCTCTTGTCAACTTTTAGGTCCCTGAAGTACATAGTCAGAAAGCTGGGGAAGATGTAGTTTCTGTCATGCTCACTGCCTACAATTGTGATTATCCTAGACATTACATTTCCCACATTGATCGGGTACCCCCGCCATGATCGAAGCCACCAACACTGCCCGGTGAAGAGGGAGGGAGTTGTCATGAGTAGTCGGATCCAGTCTGCTGCACACAAAAGTTTCCCACCCCTTTGCCTCGAAGTTCAAACTACGTCTCAGAATCTTGACTCCCACATTCAACCAATCAGGGGTGGTACCTGGGATTGCCAGATACTGTGCCAACCAGGGACAAACCTCCTCACCCAATTCCATCTTTGCCATATAGAGTGTCTCATCCTCCTCATCAAAGCCTAGATAATCATTTATTGACTTCCCATCGAATAACACTTTCAGGTTTCGTACCTTGGTCACCTTGGTGCCCTTTTTGATGTGGGCAACGCTGGCGTAGAATTCCTTGACCAAGTGCTCATTGGCATCTACACAATTACTCAAAAAGTGCTCCCGGCCAATTCTCTCCCTAAACTGCCTCCTCACATTGGGGTTGTGAGGTAGCAAGTCTCTATCCACAAAACTCCTTTCCGGGATCAACTTCCTCACCGGCCACCATTCCCGGAATTTATGATACGCTACCTCACCCACGAACCGGTCTTGCCACGACTTCGGTTTCCTAGTTCTATCAACCCCGCCAACCTGAGGTTTACCCCCTTCTCCTACATCTCATTCTCCTCCTACTTCGTCCTCATCTCCTACTGCACCCTCTCCGGATACTGAAGCTGTGGGAGAGGTGGAGTATTCCCCACTACCTTCAGCTGGGCCTTCAGACGACCCAGAAGAAACATTCACTAACGCTTGGGCAGTGGGGGATGCTGGAGGTGTGTCTCTTAGCCTGAACCTCTCCGGCCAGTCTTCGATGTACTCTGGCACGGAGTCTGAAGAAATCTTTCGGGAGGGCTCATACTCACTCCCCGAGGACTGGGAAGCAGCTCTATCAGCGGCTTTTATCAACTTTCTTGTCTTCGTAATATTTTGCCGGGCTTGAGGAGTCAGTCTTATCATTTTTTGTTTCCCTCCCCGGGAGGATTCTCTTTTGCCTGGTTGTTTAGAGCCTTTACTTTGTTGTTTCACCATTGTCTGCAAACATAATCCAAGAAGCTTATTAGTATCAGTAGAAGCAGTGAAGAGCAGAGTTGCAGAAAGAATTGCAGACAGTTGCAGAAGTTATGCAGTGCGGACCGCACAAAATGGAGTGTGGTCGCACAGAGGTCAATGCGGACCGCACAAAATGGTAATGCGGTCCGCACAGAGGTGGTGTTCAGACTACCCACTCTCTGTATCCATGTAGTGCGAACCGCACAAAATGTAGTGCGGCCACATTGGGACCAATGCGTACTGCACAAAATGTAGTGCGGCCGCAGTTCCCAACTTCAGAGAACTAACACTCAGCAGTGCGGTCCGCATAAAATCGACCGCGGTCCGCACTGAGTGCTCAGAATCAACACTAACTTAGGTTTCCATGTAATTTGATTTTAAGTCCAATTTTACACCTAAGAAAGGTTCCTATGTGTTTACCCAGTGTTTTTAACTACCTAATGCTACTTTAATCAAGAAATTAACTAACCTAATTCTACCAAATTGAAAGAAATACGGGAAGAACATGAGAAGAAGCAAGAATTAAGAAGTAAAAGAAAAATAACAAAATTAAAACAATTAAAAGAATGTGATGTTACCAGATGTAAGAAGCAATGAAGATGATCAAGTCCAAACAGTTAATTTCAAGTAAAAGAAGCGATGAACAGTGTTTTTAGAGGTTCTGAGAGTCAAGGGTTCGAAAAGTGTAACAGGAGGGCCTCAGGCCCTATTTATAGAAAAAGACCTCGGGCCCATCTTACCAACCCAGTGCGGACCGCACAAAATCGACTGCGGTCCGCATCACTCAGCATGTTTCAAAGCTTGAGAAGGAAACCACTGCGGTCCGCACAAAATGGAATGCGGCCGCAGTGGTCCACCGCGGATCGCACAAAATGGACTGCGGCCACGGTGGCAAACTTCAGAGAGTTGTTATTTTCACCCTTTCTTCAGTGCGGTCCGCATTAAATGTAGTGCGACCGCATTGAAAACTTCAGAGACCTGAATATTTTGTCCACTATGTCCTGCACTGTATCAAACACCATCCTGTAGTATCTCACAACCAGTTAGTCCAAAAATAAATCCTATACTACAATGATAATCAAATAAAAACAAGAAGAAAAACACATGGGTTACCTCCCAAGAAGCGCGTGATTTAACGTCGCCAACGCATGTTACCATCCAATCATTTGAAACGAACAAGAGCCACCACATGGCTATCATCAAACTTTCCCAAGTAGTGCTTGACCCTGTGACCATTAACCCGGAAAATCTCCCCATTTTTGTTCTTCAAATCAAGGGCACCAGACGGGGTCACAAACACTACCTCAAAAGGTCCGCTCCACTTTGACTTTAGCTTTCCCGGAAACAACCGTAACCGAGAGTTGAACAAGAGCACCAAATCACCTACTCTAAACTCCTTGCCACGAGCATATTTGTCATGAAGGTACTTCATTTTGTCCTTGTCCAAGGAAGAACTGGAGTAGGCATGGAAACGGAATTCATCAAGTTCATTGAGTTGCTCAACACGGAGATTCGCAGCCACATCCCAATCAAGGTTAAACTTCCTCAAGGCTCACATGGCCTTATGCTCTAACTCCACTGGTAAATGACAAGCTTTTCCAAACACCAACCGGTACGGTGACATACCAATCGGAGTCTTGTAAGCAGTCTAAGCCCATAGAGCATCGTCCAACTTTTTAGACCAATCGGTCCTATTGGCATTGACGGTTTTAGACAAGATGCTCTTGATCTCCCTGTTGGACACTTCAACCTGGCTACTTGCTTGAGGATGATAAGGTGTAGACACTTTGTGGTTGACACCATACTTGGAAAGCAAGGCGTCAAAAGCTCTATTGAACCAATGCGATCGTCCATCACTAATAATTGCACGAGGAGTGCCAAACCTTGTAAAAATGCTCTTCTTTAGAAATGCAACCACACTCCTAGCTTCATTATTGGGCAAAGCCACGGCCTCGACCCATTTTGAGACATAATCAACCGCTACAAGAATGTAGGTATTTCCGCACGAGCTTACAAATGGGCCCATGGAATCTATACCCCATACATCAAAGATATCCACTTCTAAAATGGTATTTAGAGGCATCTCATCTTTCTTCGAAATACCGCCCGCTCTTTGACATTGGTCCCACCTTTTCACTAAATCACTTGCATCTTTGTACAAAGTTGGCCAATAAAATCCACAAATTAGAACTTTCGAAGCTGTCCTCGCCCCTCCATGATGGCCACCATAGGGGGAGGAATGACAAGCCTCTAGAATGCTAGATTGCTCCTCCTCAGGTACACACCTCCGGATCACTCCGTCTGTGCAAATCTTGAACAGGTATGACTCATCCCAATGAAGTCCAGACTATACCGTTTGAGCTTCTTCCTTTGGTTAGAAGAGAGCTCACATGGGATGATGCCAGTCACAAGAAAATTAGCAACATCCGCAAACCATGTCATATCACTCATCGACACAGAAAGTAGCTGCTCATCGGGAAATGCATCATTGATCTCTAGGCCATCACACGGCCTTCCTTCCTCCTCCAAGCGGGACAAGTGATCCGCCACTTGGTTTTCACTACCTTTCCGGTCCACAATTTCCAAATCAATATCTTGAAGTAATAAGACCCATCGCATCAGTCTAGCTTTGGAGTCTTTCTTTGTCATCAAATACCTAAGAGCTGCATGATCGGTGTGCACTATGACTTTGGCTCCCATAAGATATGCCCGAAACTTTTCCATTGCGAACACAATAGCCAACAACTCTTTCTCAGTTACTGTATAGTTCCTTTGAGACTCATTCATTGTCTTGCTCGCATAGTACACCGGATGAAACATTTTGTTCACTCTTTGACCCAAAACTGCCCCAACCACAACATCACTCGCGTCGCACATGAGCTCGAAAGGCAAGCTCCAATTGGGTGCGGTAATAATCGGGGTGGTGGTCAACTTATGCTTGAGAAGTTCAAAGGCTTGCATACATCCCTCATCAAACACAAACTTTGCATCCTTTTCTAGTAGCTTGCACAATGGATTTACTACCTTCGAAAAGTCTTTGATAAACCGCTGGTAGAACCCCGCATGCCCAAGAAAACTTCTAACCCCCTTAACAGAAGTGGGGGGCGGAAGTCTTGAAATCATCTCAATTTTGGCTTTGTCAACCTCAATACCATTCTTTGAAATTTTATGACCCAACACTATGCCCTCCTCAACCATGAAGTGGCATTTTTCCCAATTTAGCACAAGATTGGTGTCTTGACACCGGGCCAACACTCTATCCAGATTTGTCAGACACTCATCAACTGAATCACCCAAAACACTGAAGTCGTCCATGAACACCTCCAAAATATTTTCCACCATATCGGTGAAAATGGCCATCATACACCGTTGGAATGTTGCCGGTGCATTGCACAACCCAAAGGGCATCCGAGAAAAAGCAAAGGTGACATATGGACAAGTAAAGGTTGTCTTCTCCTGATCCTCTAGAGCTATCAATATTTGATTGTACCCTGAATACCCATCCAAGAAACAATAGAAGGTACGCCCAGCAAGACGATCAAGCATCTGGTCAAGGAAAGGCAATGGGAAATGATCCTTGCGGGTCACCTTGTTCAGCTTGCGGTAGTCCATGCACACCCTCCATCCGATCACTGTCTAGGTTGGGATAAGTTCATTATTAGCATTGGTCACCACGGTCATACCACCCTTTTTCGGCACACACTGCACCGGTGAAGTCCACGAGCTGTCAGAGATAGGATACACCACTCCGGCATCTAACCACTTGATCACCTCCTTTTTACAACTTCTTGCAATGCCTCGTTCAGCCTCCTTTGATGTTCCAAGGAGGGTTTTGCATCATCTTCCAAAATAATCTTGTGCATACAGAATGCGGGGCTTATTCCTCTAATATTAGCTAAAGTCCATCCAATTGCCTTTTTCCGCTTTTTGAGCACCGCCAATGTGGCATCTACCTGCATGTTAGTAAGACAAGAGCAAAGAATAACTGGTAAAGTTGAATTAGGGCCTAAGACTCCATACCTGAGGTGTGGAGGCAGTGGCTTCAACTCCAAGACCGGGGGTTCCTCAATTGAAGGCTTTGTTGAAGGGGTCTTTCTATTTTCAAGATCCAAAGAGAGTTTCCTAGGCTCATAAGAATAAGAACCCATTCCATGTAAAGCATTCACGCACTCCACTCGGCCCTCATCATCATTGACATCAAGATTCGACAATACGGCCTCCAAAGGGTCCTCCACATTGATCATTGCACTGGTATCATCAATTATCACAGCCGTGACAAGATCCACAAATGAACACACTTCTGTACAATTGGGTTGCTTCATTGACTTGCACATATGAAAAACGACCTTTTCATCACCCACCCTGAAAGTGAGTTCCCCTGCTTCCACATCCACTAGAGCCTTCCCCGTAGCAAGGAAAGGTCTCCCCAATATGATCGGGACCTCATAATCTACCTTGCAATCCAAGATCACAAAATTAGCTGGCAAGATAAATTTGTCCACCCGGACGAGCACATCATCAACAATACCCAATGGTCGCTTCATTGATCTGTCTGCCATTTGCAATCACATGGAAGTTGGCCTCGATGGCCCAATACCCAAAGTCTTGAAAACTGAGTAGGGCATTAAGTTGATGCTTGCCCCTAGATCACATAAACCTTTAGCAAAGTCTGCACTCACGATAGTGCAAGGGATAGTGAAAGCACCGGGATCCTCTAACTTCGGAGCCATTGAATGTACTATAGCACTAACTTGGTGGGTCATCTTGATAGTTTCACAGTCCATGGATCTTTTCTTTGTCACAAATCTTTCATGATTTTAGCATAGCCAGGCATCTGCTCTAAAGCCTCCACCAAAGGCACATTAATGGATAAGCTCTTCATCATGTCAATGAACTTTTTGAATTGATTCTCATTTTTCTGCTTGGCTAGCCTCTGAGGATAAGGGGGAGGTGGCCTAAGCAAGGGTGCCTTGGCTTTTGGCACAACCGGCTCCGACATGTCTATGACATGTTCCCTAGATGGGTTCACGTTATTTTATGTTTCCACCTTGGCATCTTGAATATCAGTCTTTACTTCTTGATTCACATTCTCATCAACCATATTCTCAACCACCAAAGGAACTTCATCTTCTTGCAGCTCAACTTCATCACCCAAAACTTGCTTTTGTTTGGAGGCATTCACATCACCGCCTCTTCCACTCCGTGTAGTTACTGCCATAACATGATTGTTCCCACCCTTCGGGTTCACTACCGTATCACTCGGTAGAGCCCTCTTAGGGTGAGTGTTCAAAGACTATGAGATTTGGCCTAGCTGGACCTCCAAATTCCTAATTGAAGTATTGTGAGAAGCCAATTGCGCATCGGAGTCAACATTCTTTTTTATCATCTGTTCAAACATCATTTCAATTCTACCCATTTCATTGTTGAAGAACTAGGGCCCTGGGATGGAAAAGGTGGTGGGTTGCTCGGTTGTTGGTATATTGGAGGCCTTTGAAAGCCTTGCCCCTGATTTCCTTGGTTATTGTTCCATCCACCCTGGTTGTTGTTGTTTCCACCCCAATTGTTGTTGTTGCCCCAGTTTCTCTGATTGTTCCGATTGTTATTTTGATTTCCCCAATTGGTGTTCCCTTGTTGTTGATTGTTCCAATTATTGTTTCCTTGTTGTTGGTTTCCCCAATTGCCCTGGGATCTCCACTGTTATTGTTGGTTGGAAGAGTTGCCTCTTTGGCCTTGGTAATTATTCACATATTGCGCCTCTTCGTTCTGACCATCATCACAATCATCTTGGAATCCACCACAATCATTGTCAAATTGATCCGAATTTCCTTGGTTCTGTTGACCTCTCTGTCTTTTATTGTTCACAAGCATGTTAACACCCTCCATGGCATTTACTTGGCGAGGATTCTGAACTTGTTACACTGTGCCTTTGCTAATTGGTTCATTGTTGTTGTAAGTTCTGCTATAGCCTGTCCATGGTCATGTAGTTCTTTGTGCAAATGAGTAACTGTGGGGTCACCCTGTGGCATATTGGCTCTACTTTGCCAAGCGGAGGATGTGTCAGCCATCTCGTCAAGAATAGCACAAGCTTCATCATAAGGCAGTTTCATGAAATTTCCCCTAGCTAATTGATTCACTATGCACTGATTCGTTGTATTGATGCCCCGATATAAGGTCTGTTGTATCATTGCCTCTATCATGTAATTGTTGGGGCATTCCTTCACCATAGTTCTATATCTCTCCCAAATCTCGTACAATGGTTCGGTGGGCTCCTGCTTGAAGGCTAAGATCTCATCCCGTAGTGCTGCCATGTGCCCTGGTGAGAAAAATGTGGCAATGAACTTATCCGCCAACTCATCCCACGTTGTGATGGAATGGTTGGGAAGTCGCTCAAGCCAATCCAATGCTTTCCCTCTAAGTGAGAATGGGAAAAGCCTCAATCAAAGTGCATCCTCGGACACATTGGTTTGCTTGCTCCCCCAACAGGTATCTACGAACCCCTTGAGATGTTTGTAAGCATTCTGAGTGGGAGAACCCGTGAAGTACCCTCGCTGCTCCAACAATGTCAGAATCACGTTGGTTATTTGAAAATTGCCCGCTCGGATCTGGGGCGGAACAATTGCACTTGCATAGCCTTGGTTGGGAAGAACTCTAGGAGCCACTCTTGGAGGTGGCGGAGGAGGGTCTGGAATATTGTCATTTGCATTGGCCTGGCGGCCTCTACATTGTCCTTGAGGTACAGGAGGCACCTCTTCATCTCCATTGTTATCAACCTCCTCCCCCGCATTCACGTTTCCAAGAGGGTCATTAGCATTTAATGCCATTTTTGTACCTGAAGTATTGACACACACAAATTAGTAACAAAGAAGGAAAGAAGAACAAAACACAAATCTATTTAGATAGATAGCCAAAACCGTTAGCTCCCCGGCAACGACGCCAAAAAGTGATCACGGCCAACCTTGCACTACTATTAAGTAGCGAGAGAGGTCGAAGCAGCTTTTACCCGATTTAGGGTCGGGATCAAATTCCACAGAGAGCTAGATATTAGAATTGGGTGTCTATCTAAAGTGGAGTTATGTGTTTGCTCCAAATTGCACTTCTACACATTTTTGGGTTTTAATTATGATTCTAATTCTATAAAATACAATGCTCAATTTAACGACTATAAGTTAGGATTAAACTATTGCAAGTTGTTTAAATGTTTAAAAGGGCACTAGGGTAGTGACTTTTGCCTAGGTGGTCAATTGACGGATTCTTGAATCTAAAGCTAGATTGACACATTTGGGGAGTATGATATAACCATTGCTCGATTCTACTCACTCTATACCTCTCGGTAGTTTGAGTGATTTTGCCCGAATTGACATTCTCAAGACCAATTGTGTATGCGAATTTGCACAAGCAATTAAGGATCAAGTCGGGTATTACGATCTCTCGGTTTAACCCTTTAATTGGGGCTATCAATTCTCTTGAGTACGCCCCAATTCCTTGTTGGACTAATTCTAGAGACTTAGGCTCTCTTTCTCAAGAAGAGCAAAAGTCAACTAAACACAAACTAGTGTTTGCAACCACTAATTTAGCAGTTAAACATGGAATTAGCCCAAATATCAAACACCCATAGTCAATCAAGCTCTAAAATACAAGACCCATCAATAACCAACACTAGGGTTGAGCCACAACCCTAGCTGATGGGTCTAGCTACTCATAATTAGAGAAAGAAACAAAGAAATAGATGAAAAATAACTCATATTAATTAATTGCTAAGATAAACTAGAAGATTCAATGTTGAAATAAAGATAAAATTGCCCAAAATAGATAAGGAAACGAAAGTCACGAGCGCAGCTCAGTACAAAACCTATCTGCTTCACCTAAAGATGGAAAAGAAGCTATTTATACTAAGCTGAAATGTCTGGAAAAAAATACCCCTGCGGGGTTGGTGCGGACCGCACAAAATCGTGGGCGGCCGTACTAGGGCTTTGAACTTGACAAAACTGCTCTCTGAACTTGGGCAATGCAGACCGCAAAGAATGGACTGCGGCCGCGATGGCTTCTAGTGCGGTCCGCATGAAATGGAGCGCGGACCGCATAGGCTTCAAT
>NW_017672307.1:0-4017 GCF_001879085.1 Nicotiana attenuata
CAGTTTTCTTAGTTTAGCCTTAGTTTTTTGTTTCATATTATCGAAATTGCTACACATTAAGAAAACTGTATGTGTTTATTTCTTTTAATCATCTCTAGCCCTTCAATGTTCGAATTGTTACTCATTTGTACTGCTCAAGCATTACGATTCCCGTGATGATTTAATATAGGTATTAAACATTTTGTTTCCATTTTTATACAGGAAAAAACCAACCAAATTCACACTTTGGGAAGATTTTATTGATCATGATGGAAACAAACTATTCAAACAACTTAAAGAGTACCCAGTCATTCTTGCTAGAAAAATTGGAAGACCAAAGTCGTCCTCAGGTTCAGGTGAGTATATGCATGACTACATTTTACCCTTTCATGTAGCACACGGTCAAATTAAAACTAAATATTCAAACACATGCAGGATTGACCAACAGATTCAGCACAACACATGCAGGATTGACTAAAAGATTCAGTACAACAATCGAAATCAATCCTCCATACCCGCAGGCCAATGCGCTGAGAACATGGTATTGCAGATATGCTTCTCTATGAATAAATTTTTTTATCATGCATATGCGTAACATATAAAAGAACTAATTTTGAGATGTCAACATACTTGAAGGGCCAAAGAAAATGAGCAGATGCCTATTGCATACACAATAAAAAGCACAAGTCCAACAAGCTCTCTTTTATTTGTTCCTTTTGAGGAAGAGATAGTGCCAATTGCAGATATCCAACAACAATCTCTGGTAAAAATACTAAATATTCATATGTACTGTTTCAAACACTTACTTTTCTTCTAATAATGAAAAATACTTATGTGCCATCCTTACATTGTTTAGGGCCAAATAATACAAGCTGAAGTTGCACTACAAAACGAGAAGCAACGATTATGTATCCTAGCTTGTTCAGACTACAAATAACACTTCACAAGAACTGTCTCGCGGAGAAAATTTTACTACGCTAATTGCCGCCGATCTACACAGCTTGTTTCCCAGGTAAAAATGGAAGAACATTCTTCTACATAATTGTTTATATTTTTAATATTATATGTTATCCATCCATTTAACTAAGCATTTATTCTATTGTTACTATAGATGCCAATTCGAGGTCACTGTCACAGACCAAAGCTGTTCTACAATAGCGACTATTTCTGATGAGCATGCGGAAAACATATTACTTCTTACTTCGGAAGAGCTCTATAATGTCTGCAATGTCAAGGTACATTGTTAAGCTAAAAAAATTACAAACAACTATGTTCTGCAATTTGAGCCTCCTCTCACACATAAATAACCTATCTTATTTTTCTAGAAAGAACCGCCACCTTTTGTGAATGCGCAAAGGCAACTGACCGGCAAAATATTTAACATTCAAATGAAAAAGCTGTTTACAAAAAACCATGATGTAGTGCCAGGAAAGTTGTTCATTTTGTCTTTCATGGCCAAAGTCAATCTGGCTTCACAAATGCCATCCACCATCAAAGACGTTGCAGAAGGAAGCAAACGAAAAATTGAGCATGTTGGTACAGGGGAACAAGAGCAGCACTCAGACACAACCAACAAAGGAAATACTTCCTACAACAAAAACAAGGTGGAAATGAAAATTCCTCTTTCGAAAAACTCTTGAAAGGTATTTGAAATTTCTTTCCCTCTTGGATTTAATATGAAGTTTTATTATGCGGAAAAGCCAAAAAACTTAAACAACCGTCATTTAATTTGTTAGTGCTTTTTCCTGTGGAAGATCTTTTGCTATTATTTTGGGATGCACTGAAGCCACTTCTTGCTGCTATTTCTGAATGCGGTTAAGCATTTTTACTTCGTGTGAAGAACTCCTTGGCCTGTTTGTGATAATGGAGCGTCACTTCAAAAATATGATGCCTGGAAGAAAGGAAAGTATCTTTTAACCTTAAATCACTTTAGTTTCTTAGAAAGAAATAATGGTAGAATATAAACCTTTTCACATATTATTCAACAGATAAAGCCACAACCAAAAGAACATAAAACCTATATAGCCACAACCATAAGAACATTAAACCTTGTGCCTCACTGCCAATTTTTCTTCTTCTTCTTCTTCTTCTCCTCCTCCTCCTCCTCCTCCTCCTCCTCCTCCTCCTTTTCATTTCAAACTTTCATACCTTAAAATTGCAGTTGAATGCTGCCCAACTTTTTTTACTTTATAGTTAATAAATTATTTCTTTGCAATATTTTTTCTATATAAACTGAAAGGAAGTGAAAAGCCATCTTAATCACTCTTTCATTTTAAGAAGGAAAGTTAATTAATCCCTTTCTAAAGCTCAGACTTGAGTTTTATTTTAAAGTTCAATTGGTTTTACTAATGTCACGACCCGGATTTCCCACCCTCGGGGGTCGTGATGGCGCCTACTCGTGGTAGCAAGGCAAGCCAAGAACCTTTGCAAACATTAACCTATCTTGTTTTATACATGATTAAAAAATTAAATTATCAATGAAGTTAAAAAGACAACGAAAAGTAAAATTTAGCGGAAGTCTGAACTAAATATAGAAACAGCGTCTAGAAAGCCAATACAAGTCTCTACCCAGCATCTGGTGTCACAACAATACACGGGCTGTCTAGGATTACTACAAATAAGAGTTTGAAATAAAGGACATAGTCTGTTTCGAATACAAATGTCAACAGAACATGAAAACTGATAGAAGAGACGCCGGGCCCGCGGACTCCAGCAAGGCTACCTCGGAGTCTCGTGGACTGAAGGTCGGCTCCCTAACTACTACTCCGCACCGTAAGCTGCTCCGACACCTGGATCTGTGCAAAAGAGCACAGAGTGTAGCATCAGCACAACCGACCCCATGTGCTGGTAAGTGCCTAGTCTAACCCCGGCGAAGTAGTGACGAGGCTAGACCGGACTACCACATAAACCTGTGCAGTTATATATACATATACAGCGGAATCGAAATACAGAGACAAGTAATTAATATGGGAGGGGGAGCATGCTATGGGGGAAATAACAATTTCAAGTAAAAGTTGTCCAGTAACGAAGGAAACAACACAACTCAGACATTAATAAAGAAACATAAAGCAACAAGTGCACGACATCACCCTTCGTGCTTTTACTCCCATCCTCACCAAACAATGATATAATAAAATGTGCACGGCATCACCCTTCGTGCTTTTACTCTCTTTCCTCGCATATAATCAATAGAATCGGCACGGAATGGTACATCGTGCGGCACGGCATCACCCTTCGTGCTTTACTCTCTTTCCTCACAATAAGCAAACAATGCACGACATCACCCTTCGCGCTTTACACTCTTTCCTCACAATAAACAAACAATGCACGGCATCACCCTTCGTGATTTAACACTCTTCCTCACCCAAATAACAATCACAAACAAGGGGCAAGGGAATAAATAAAATAATAAAAAAATCCCGGCAAGGGAACACAATTGAACAATTAAATCCCCGCAAGGGTACAACATCAATAATCTCAACGTCCCAGCAAGGAAAAATAATAATAAACAACAATATCCCGGCAAGGGAGCAATTTAAATACTCTTTCTCTTCCTTTCACTTTTATTTCATATCTCACTTTACCACTTGAGCCAATGCTCCAAAGGGGTTCAACCATTTCATATACGTTCACAATTGAAATATAACTTGAGCCAATGCTCCTCGTTGTTCATAGGTCACAATTTCCTTTCACAAACTTTTCACAACAAATAGGAATCATCACCAAGGCAAGAGAAATACAACAAAATCAAGATATTCACAATTTAATGACTCACGGTCATGCTAGACACCAACGTATAGATACTCGTCACCATGCCTATACGTCGTACTCAACAAGAAGCAATTAGCAAATAAGACTCAACTCCGAGTCCCTCAAGCTAGGGTTAGACCAAACACTTACCTCAATGCCTTGCACACAACTTAAGCCTCAAGTATAGCTTTACCCCGCGATTCCACCGCCAATTCGCTCGTATCTAATCACAAATTACTTAATTACATTTATAAACACTAAATGAATCAACCCCAATGCATGAAAATG
>NW_017672307.1:8520-9753 GCF_001879085.1 Nicotiana attenuata
AACGGGTCCTTATCTCGCCACGAGTCCATACATATCAAAAACTCTCAAATCCGACTAAATCCCAATTTAAAATTTCAAAATCCCAAACCCTAGTTCTTCCCTTTTTAGCTAAATTTCCATGAATTTCTAGGTTGATTCCACAATATAATCACGTTTTTGGTTCATAAAACTTACCTCCAATCAATCCTCTTCGAATCCCTCTTCAATTTCTCCCAAGGAGCTCTCAAAATGTTCAACAATGGAGGAACAATGACTTAAGCTTGCGGAATAAAATGTTTAAAAACCCTTCTGCCCAGCTACTGATTCCTTCTATGCGATCGCGGCCCCAGGCTCGCGATCGCGAAGAGAAATATTTCAAGACCTCCAACTTGACCTATGCAAACGCGACCTATTTCATGCGAACGCGACGAATGATTTCCCAGAACTATGCGAACGCGGCCCTCCTGATGCGAACGCGGAGAACAACTTAGCTGGACCCTCAATTTCCACTACGCGAACGCGGACCACTCACTGCGAATGCGAAGCTTCACCATTTAACTCTCTCCGATCGCGAAATCCCAAACGCGAACGCGATGAACAAATCTCAGGCCTCCCAAATTCCTTCTATGCGAACTCGGGGGACCTCCCGCTAGGGCTGTGCATTTGGATCGGATATCCGAAATCCGATCCGATCCACTCTATTTCGGATTTTCGAATTTCAGATTTCGGATTTTCGGATTGGATACGGATTATGTTTTATAAAATTTCGGATTTTCGGATTGGATTCGGATTGGCATGTTTTTAATCCGATCCGATCCGAAATCCGAAGTTATATGACCTATATATAAATACTATCCAAAATTTTTAGGGTTAAGTAACCTTATATTCATTTATCAGAGACTAACCCTAGGTTATATCTATGTTGAGTCTCTAGTCTCTTCCGCCTCTCTTCACAGATCTATTCCTCAGTCCTCTCGAACTCGAAGTCTTCATCTCAGTCCGACGCCGACCAAGCTTCCGCCGTCTTCACTCTTCATCTCAGTCCTCTCGAAGTCTCAAGTCAGTGAACTCCAAGTCCTCTCAAGTCTTCACAAACGATTTCCAGTCAAGAGCAGGTGATGTTTCAGTTATCCGGGAAAGTATTTACTTCATTGTTAAGTGAATATTCAGAAGTGGACTTTAGTTTGCAAAAATATGGTCAAATAGAACCTCTGATAGAAGTTCAAATGTTAGAAGCTTTTGGAATTGAATTCC
>NW_017672307.1:13171-14146 GCF_001879085.1 Nicotiana attenuata
CCCGATCCATATAAATAGTCGACTACGCTAACTAGGGGTGTGCAGACTCCTGGAGGGGTTCCGACAGCCCAAGCGCTATATTGCTGCGGCGCGCAGCCCGATCCACAAAAACATTTGTTGTGGCGTGCAGCCCGATCCATATAAGTATTTGCTGCGGCGTGCAGCCCGATCCATAATATATATAACATCCTCACTGTTGGGTTCTCAACCCCTCTCAGTCATTTTACTCTCAGCCTCTCGGGCACATTAATATAAGGTAGGGATCTCAGCCCACATATTTCCCTCGTTTAGGATTAGCAGTGACAAAACCGGTTCATATCGTTTAAACAAGTAGAATATGACTGAGGATATGATTTTTTAATAAGTAAAGTGAGGAAAATCAGTCACAATACCCCTAAGAGTTCTACAAGTCGGCACGAGGACCCAAACATGACAACTAGCCCAAATCATAATGATAATAATTAAATCTCAGTCAAAAATACAGAAAAATCATCAATCGGGATGGACCAAGTCACAATCCCCAGCAGTAATGGACTCCACGCTCATCATACAGCATGTGTCTCACCTCATCATAGCACTACGTTGTGCAAATCCAGGGTTTCAAACCCTCAAGACACCATTTACAATCATTACTCACCTCAAACCGGCCAAAGCTCTAGCTCGCTATGCCTTTGCCTCTCAAATCGGCCTCTTCGCGCGTCAAATCTGGCCAAAACCAGAGCGAATACGTCAGAATATGCTAAGGGAACAAAACCCAGGCGAAAACAATCCAAAAATATCAAAAATCTCGAAATTAGCAAAACTCGAGCCCCGGACCCACTTCTTGAAACTCAAAAATTTTCACATCAACGGGTTCCTTATCTCGCCACGAGTCCATACATATCAAAAACTCTCAAATCCGACCTCAAATGGCCCTTCAAATCCCAATTTAAAATTTCAAAATCCCAAACCCTAGTTCTTCCCTTTTTAGTCTAA